>NC_070645.1:18714783-18961349 GCF_947347685.1 Pleuronectes platessa
GATGTTTAATCCTGATTCAATGAAGTTTCATCTGCAGTTGATTCAATTCAATAACTTCCTCTATTCTCTGTCATTAGTTTCATGACCGGAAGTCTTTCACCTGGTGCTCTTCTCACACGCTCTTAGCCAGCTGCAAACCAGAGGGGGCGCTGTTTCACTCCTTTTAAAGACACAGTGTATTGAATTCAATGAAAATGTGGGAAATTCTTCAACAAATTCACTGAAATGTGTCAAAATAAAAGATTAAAAGACACCAGAGCATTAATCTGGTTTATTCTCTCTCTCTCTATGTCTCTGTTTATCTACGCCTCTCTCTCCCAGAGCCACAGAACAGATGATAATACTTTAAAGTTTGACTAAACAGAAGATATGAAGTAACATGATTGGACTCCAGCTTGTGTCCTTGCCTGCATGGAAACATGAGGAAATATGTGTGTGTGTTTGTGTGTGTGTGTCTCAGTGCAAAGTGTGTGTGTGTGTGTGTGTGTGTCAGTGCAGAGTGTGTGTCTGCCTTTCTTTCATTCATCTTGTTTGTTCCTGTTTACTCTCCACGCAGGCAAACACAATTACACAACACAAAAATAACCACCATCTTCCTGTCGACAATCAGAGGCCTTTTTTCTTTCTGTGGAGTTTCCTACACGTGCTGCAGAGCTCTGTTACCTTTTAAGGAAGCAGCAGCATGAAGCAGCACTGAGCTGATTTAGTATTTGAGATGTTCTACAAGTTGTTTACGATGTTTAACATTTTCACATTTAAATCAACAGGATGTGAGCTTCGGCTGCAGTCAATCCAAACAATAACAAAAGCCCTGATTTAATATATATCGTGAAAAAGTGTTTCAAATGTTTCAAATGAAAATCTACCTGACGTTTCTCGACTAAATTAATTCCACGGATGAGGTCATATTTAGGTGTAGTCATTTTAAGACAATTTAATAAAGAACTGCTACATATTATTTCTTTATATCTACTATAGATAACAATTCACATAAAAATAATAACTAAAATATGGTTTACTCTATAAAACCAGTTCTTAAACGATTGAATCATTTATTTGCGTTGTTTGTGTTTGTGTTTTTAAGTGCACTGAAGACACCACAAAGCATTAGACCTTGATCTATTTACTCATTTATTGACTTTTAGCTTTGTATGACCTTGCATCTAAATTTGAAATGAAAAACATTCATTTTAAGGTACTTATATTCTTTGCCTGGCAGCTACAGTGTTTGTCCTTGGTTCCAAACTGCAGTTGTACTTCAACTAATTAAAAATACTAAAAAGTCTAAAACTAAATCGATCACTGAACATGTGAAATTTGTTTCAGTCTCCAGTAAATCCTGGATTCTCCCGCGTCGTCCTCGTCCCAAGAGCTCTGGTGAAAATGAGTTACAATGAAAACCAGTGTGAAGTGTGATGAATGCAATCAGGAAACTCGCCCGTGGTTCAATCAGACAGTGACGGAGCAGGAAGTGTAACGTCTCTGGAGCGTTGGAGCCGTTTCCCTCCCGCTGCTCTTCATATCAGCTGACCTACTTCCCCGTGGTGACTCCTTCAAAAGGGCACCGGCTAAACTAATTAACAACAGGGATCATTAAAGTGTCTTTGAAACTTTGAAGGGGACAAAGGCAGCGGTGGCCCTGCGGCTTTGTCTTTATTTTACTGCCTCTCTTGTGCTGATATCAGGTCGTGTTGTCCGTGAGTCATCGGGGGAACAGCTCCAATGATTCTCACCAAGTTCTGAGTTCTTACATCAGCTTCAGCTCCTAATGAATCAAGATGAAAGCATGTGAGGAGCTCAGGCCTTTCAGAGAAGGAATCCTGGAAGAGGAACAGCTTCCATCTGCAGCTTTATGAACCTCTGGTGGTGGAGGTAACAGAGACGTATGATTATTTCTGCTCAATCATCACATCTTAATGTTTCTGCAGTGGATTTTTGCATTTAGTTTTTATTCTACCAGACGTTTTGGGTTTTTACTGAAAAGTCTGATTGAGAAAAAACAGATTCCTGATAATCTTATCTCTCACTCCGGAGATATGGTTCGGTCACTGTCGGACTTTACAAACTTCTCTGCTCAGTTTCTGAGGATATCACTTACAGGTAATGAAGCCCCCCCCCTTTATCCTCCAGAACCTCAACACAAACCACTGCCTCCTTTCCCACAGGGATTAACTGTGTCTGGGTGCATTTATGATTGCAGATATGTTTGGCCTGTGTGTGTGTGTGTGTGTGTGTGTGTGGCTGAGTTATCTCCAAGGTAATAGCGAAGGACTCGAGGAGGTGGGGGGATGTTTGGCAGCTGACGGATGCAACAGTCCTTCACATTCATCTTTTAGTCAGAAATAATAAAAAAAGAAGGAAAATCAGATGAATCCCTGAGAGACTGAGGGGGAGACGTGGTGAGTGGAGGTCACTCGTACTTCTGTCTGAGTGAGGACACTCGTTCAGGCCATTTGTCAGCCCCTTAGCTGAACCTTAACCATCACAACTGATAACTAACCCTGACCTAAACCTAATTCTAACCATTTAACCCTTGTAATTTGATAAATTGAGGACTGGCCAAAATGTCATCACAATGGTTGGTTGCCGTTTTTAGTTTTTAATTGAGTAAACTAAACTGTTTTCACCTGTCTTCAGTCTTTATGCTAGGCTAAGCTAAGTGAATTAATCATAGACTGAACATAAACATGGACGCCAATGCAATAGTGCCTGAAACCTGTATTCTCACAAATGACCAGCAGAGGGCGACCCAACTTTGACCTGAGTAGAGGTCATGCACACACAAACACACACAAACACACACATTGTTTTCAACACACTAAGATGGCGCTGGACAAAAGGACAAATTCAATGTTTCGAAACCAGCGGGTGGAGTCGTGTTACTTCACTTAATCCTCAGACATGAAAGTGGAGTCGAAGCTGAAATCCGTCTGCTCCTCGAGCGGCGCTGACGTGTTCGAGTCTGTGACGCTCTGGATGAACATGATTGCTCTGTGACTTGAGACTACGACCTTTTCATTGTGGAGGCGAACAGCCGCAGCATCTCAGTGTCTTCTTTCACATGTGTTTTCTCATTCACACACAGACACACACACACAGACACGCTGCCGCTCTGTGAATGAGATCAGAGCAGTGCTGTCACCACAGAGGGTTTCACTCTGATCACAGAGCAGATTCCCAGTGTCCAGAGACCTGCGGGGGCTCGTCCCGGTTCCCAGGGATGTTCTCCAGTTACGGGGACGCGTGGGTGCTCTCGCTCCGTCTCTACGCTAACACTCGTCCTCTCCAGCGCTCCATGACATCGGCAGCGAGTCGCCCACTGGAGCTGCTCAGGTTCCATCACCTGGAATTTCATTTGACGGACAAAACATGTTCATTGAACAAAAAAGGGTCAAATCTGCAGGAAGACTTAGTTTTTCCACGACTTTGATGAATCTTGTGTTTCCTGCTGAGACGGAGAGGACGTCTTTCGAATGATGTCAACACCATGAAGACAGATTTGGGGGATTTGTGGTGGCAGAGAAAGATCTGAGTCTGTAAAAACTTTAGTATGAGCTCTGTTGGAGGAAATTTTAAAAGATAAACAATGAAATACATCATGCATTTATCAGAACATACATTTTTAGCTGCTTTCACCTTTTCTGTCCTGAAAACAAATGGCCATGAATGAGAACATCTTGTTGTTGCATCATTAACACTGACCTCTGACCTTTTCCAAAGACTCTTATCTTAAATGGAGATCACAAACCGCAGAGGAATCTGATATTTGAAGCGCTGCACTGTGGAAGTGAGGGAGCTGGATCCTGTCAGCTGCTTCCTTCCAAGACAGATCTCCCATTTAAGAAGCTGGCTCAGGAACATCCTCTCCAGCCCTCCACCCCAATATCCTGATGAGCTAGTGTTTCCTCAGAGGCCTCGTTCAAAACCTCTGACAATAAAATCAAAATGAATGAATAAAAAGGAGCAAAAAAACACCTAATTAGTTAAATTATGACTCAGGTGCTCGACCTGATGTGTTGAATTTCTACTCTACAAGCTGATTTATTACTCTACTCAAAAAATAGATGATTTCAAACACATGTAGTGTGATGTGAGTGATGAATAATGGAAAATAACGATGAAAATAGAGAAATAAATAATGAAGATCCTACTGTGTTGTTAACTGAGTGATGAGACGTGTCAGGTTTATGGTTAAAAGCCACGTGTGCATCATCACCGCCTGTTTCCCATGAAGAGAAACACAGTTTATCAACCACACGAGTTGTGAATAAGAGACCTGATTTCAGTTGAATAGAGTGAGCTTTAGAAATGTGTTTTATTTTCTCCTCCTCCTCCTTCCTCGGCCTCGGCAGCCTTGACGTGCAGCAGATTCACGGCCTCACACATTCCGGCCCTGAATCCTCCTCATTCCAAAGAAACACGTCTGTTTCATGGTGAACATCAGACGCAGGATTAAAGTCAGTTCAGTGTTTGTTTGTAGAGCGGTCAGTTCATCATCTCTGAGGACGGAGTGACTTGCATTTGGGATTTTAAGAGAGTAGCATGAGGACAATTTAGTTATTTGATTATTCAGTTCACTTTCTGGCTTCTTCTCATCACTTTCTTTCAAACACAATGAAATAAATAGACCAACTCTCTCTTATTTTATCTCTCCACCTTCTCTCACTATCCAGAAAAAACAACCGACCAATCACGAGTCAGTCTCAGCTGTCAATCATCATGTTTCCCCCTAAAAAGTCAATGTTAGAACAATTAGTAGAAGACTGATCCTGAGTCTGTACAGTCAATCGCTCTACCAGCTAAAAGAATCATGAATCTGACGCCACCAGCAGGAGACAGTCGGTCCAACTGGAAACAGAAAGAGGTTCGGACACTGAAATATAAATGAGTGAGTGATGCACCATAAAATTGCTCAATTAATAATGAACTAAGAGTCTCCAGGTCCCACCAGCGTCCCTGTGAGGACGGACTGAATGAAGTCTCTCGTGTGATTCTTTAATCTCTGTGACAGTTTGAGTTTAAAGTTCACGGTTTGTCTCATATTTCAACTTTCACATCGATGGATGATGTGAACTGGGAACAGGAGAACGTGAGTGTTTAATTAAAGAAAGTTCCATCGAACAAGCTGCTTCACCTTCTTTCCTCTTAATGAATCTGATGTTAAATGTTAATGACACATCTTCCTCATCACTTTGAATCAGACTCTAAACACTGTGTTGCTTTCAGAGCTGAATAAACTCATCTCGTGGAAAACAGATCGTTTCCTGGTCACATATGATTCATCCTTTTTCTCTCCTCAATAATCTTAAGGATTCTGGGGGGGGGGGGGGGGGGGGGGGGGTGTAAGAACAATGGAATTTGGATTTAACGACACAATCCTCACGCTTCCTGTGGAGCGCTGCCATGGCAATGCAGACAACATCAGGGAGGATGCTGGGATTTTAATGACAATGAATTAAGGTCAGAACCTTTGCAGGTGTTGCTCCACATCAGGTCATATTACAGTCAAAATTAAAGTGGAAATGACATTTTACATTTCTCAAATCGTCTATATTTATAATGAATAAAATAGTTTTTACTATTTTTCAGTTTGTAGTTTGTCATGCACTGATTTAATTAGAAACATTTTTGAATCACTGCATCACTTGACTGTTCTCTCCCAATGAGCTATAATCAGCAGCAGCTACACTATAAACTAACCTTGCATAATAATTCCCCTCACACAAATGGTATAATATATAAATATATATATCTGTACGTGCACATTCCGTGCCCAGTCGTCCAGGAGCAGCTCCCAGCTGGCAGGAGGTCAGTATTAAACTGGGATGTTTTACTCTGCTGAGCAGGAGGCGGCCGCTGAACTTGAAATGAATCCAAGCAGCACTTGGATTTAATCGTCCGGTAATATAACGTGAGTTGGAATTTAAATCCATGTGACACAGAATCGTAAATGTCTTATTAATTGAAAACTATTTCAAAAAATACTTACAGGAGATGGAGCCGATGCCTTCAGCATATTAACTAGGGTTATTTTTATTTGTTAATAGGTTTAAACACATTTTGAGTTTAGTGATATTTCTCTTTCGTTTGACTCAGAACCAATGAAATCATCTAGATCTGGATCCAGTGGACTTGAATGTGTTTTAATGAGGGAGCTGCTGGTGGAGGTTTGTGCTTTTGATAGTTGATTGTTAGCAGAGATGATTACAACACATAACACAACCATAACTGAAGCTTTAAATTAAAAAGCTTGAATCGGAATAGAGTCGTTTGCTTTAGCCTGTTTTTAATATAACGTAAAACAAAAACACATGAATTATCTTGATCGTGTCCAGGATTAGCATTTAAAAAACATGAATTGTGATAAATGTTAATCAAACCTGACTTTTCTCAAACGTCATTTACAAAAGAAACACATGAAATATCCCAGATTTCTCTTAAACTCCTCAACGAATGAGAACAGTGTTGGTTTTATCTCCTGATGCTCTCTGCTCGTTCAGGGTGGAGCATCAGGGCCGATGACATTCACCCAGCACGTTCAGAAAAAAGCTCTAATGACTCGTTACGTGTCAGATAAGGTCAGAGGGAGATTTAACGAGGAAACTCAAATAAGTGCCAGGTTCTGTTTCTCCTGCAGTTTGATGGAGAAGAGAGTGAAGCTCACAGGAAACACACAGCACCTCTACTGACAGGGGATCTGCTAAAGGGGCTTTCCAGTGTCGCAATGGCAATAATGACCAGGAAAAACACTTTGACCCCAATAGAGGAGAGTGTGTGTGTGTGTGTGTGTGTGTGTGTGTGTGTGTGTGTGTGTGTGATGGAGGAAATAACACATTCAAACACGACTTTAGTGTCCAAGGTTCTAATGGCCAGGGACAGATCACTGGGATTATGAGGTGTTGGTCATAACTTCTATTGTCTGGACTCACTCTTTGTACGTGTGTGTGTGTGTGTTTGTGTGTGGGTGTGTGCACATGCACGACTGGTGTTGTCGCTGGCTCGTGTGTGTATCCTGGTCCTCCACGCCCAAATGAAACAGTGATTTTCCCAGGGCCACATGTGAAGTGAAGCAACAGTTTGGGGGCCTGCCCGCGAGAAAAATGTGTTTTTGTCCAATTTTTCATCGATAGTGAGAAAAGTTCACGAATTTTTGTGAAGAAGTCGGACTTGAGATGAAAGATCTAGAGAACCCAACATGCAGAACCTTTCATGAAGAGAAACATCATGTGCAGCAGATAACGACATCTTTTCATGTTCTAAACCAGATTAAATAGAAATCCCCCAAATACAGTTAATTATATTAAAACCACGATAACATAGACGTGCAGGAATTTCAGCATCTTTCATTTCAAGCTTTGGAGATTCCATGTGCACGATGTTTATACTACAAACAGCAAATAATGAATAACTCTCTTTATATTGCAATAATGATGTCATAATGATATGATGAGGAATGATTGGTTATTAAGCTGTAGATGTTGTCTTTAAGATTGTCGCTGTAGCTCTATTATTTGCTGAGGCGTCTTGGAAAATGTGTTTTCAGGCTAGATTTTGAACTTTGACCCATCAGCTCCAAAAGTTACTCATCTGTAGAAACTTTCCCAAGACATACTCTGTACACACACACACACACACACACACACACACATACACAAATACACCAAAGTCCTGGATAAACTCGAATTTGACAGAACAATGGCACGATACTCAAACTGAAATTAATTCAGCCTGAAGGATCATGAACAAGTCAGCGGATCACTGATCGTTTCATTTTCACAATGAAACGTCCTCCAATATTTCATTTCGAGAAGTTATTGATATTTTCCAAACTGAACCCAGACCAGCTGATTCACACTGTCATCACTGAAAACACAAAGACGACGAGGCTGCAGAGGAAGAGAGGGTGAATTCTGGCCTTAGGACAGAGAGCAGCAGCTTCCATTGAAGTCCACACGAGTCTCATTATGAATCCAGGCCGTGGCGTCGTGCTGAGCCAGTTCTTTGAACGTGCTGTAGTAGCCGTCTCCTCAGTGGTTTTAATGACGGAGCCAAGCGTGAACATCCTCCGCTCAGAAATCTGCTGAGTGAGGAGAGTTTTTTATTGAATTACAGGAATTTACTGTCACACTCAGAGGAGCCGACACGACCTCACACGCTTCCACACGTTCATTCATCTGCTTAAACCAGATGTTAAACATGTCACTGTCTCTGTGCATCAGGACTTTTGTTTCCCCTTGAACACTTCTACCAATTATGAGTGTTTACAACTTCATGAGCTTTCAGGAACTGGGTGGGGTTTGGATCTATTTTCTTTTTAATCCGTGATCCAGAGATTGGAACATAGAATTTCAGATTCACCCTGAAACCTCATCAAAATAAACCCTTTCACACGCTGACAGACAGTTTACTCTGTTGAAAAGAGTCCGATTCAGATGGTTTAAATGAAAGCAGACAAAGAGCTCGGTGGCAGGGGGGGGGGTGGATCTCTGTATTGCTGGGTGGCATTCGATGCTCTGTGAGCACTTAGCTTCACATCCACTGGCACCGACTGTCAGGAGCACAGACACTAAAACACTTCCAGAGGCAGCAGAGGTGAAGCCAGCAGCCGAAGGAACGAGCTGTCAGAATGAGCTCAAGTAGAAATAAAGTGGGAGAGAGAACACGTCAAGTTTACCATGTTGAGTCTGACACGTGTTCCCACTGGGAAGGGGATAGAACTGACGAGAACCCAGTGGGACCAGCGAGCAAACTGGTGCATGCTCTATAGAATCTATAGTTAAACATCATGATCCTGATTCAACTCACGTCCTCGTCTGAACTCAGCTGCTTTCTATTCTCACTCTCGGGTTAAAACCAAGAACCTTCCTGCAAATGCACCAAGGTTGATAATTTTTGTTGCGTATTTATTGATTTAAAATCTACGAATTCACGTTGATTGATACTTATATACTTATTATATAATCTGCAATGAATAAAACCTTAATTAACTTTTTATTTACTAATAAACGTAGACCTCTACCTACACATGTTAGATGTCTTGCAGAACCCAGCAGCCCAAACAGAAGAGTCAGCGTCCAGGAGTAAAATAAGGATCCACGACATTCAGTTGTAGTGTCACTTCTCTACCTCTAGAGGGAGCCACATCCCAGGCTACAAGCTGTTAAATTAACACTTTTTAATTATAAATGAGATTTGTCTCTGATGCCAGAATCCACAGTTTAAATGAACCTCGCTGGTTCAGTTTAACAGAAACAGACTTAAACCTCAGATGCATGTTCAGATCCTGCAGGAAACAGATTTAACCAGAGAGCCCGGTTCAAATGTTTATTTAATTCTGAGGTGTTAGAATTGTGATGTTGTATTTTGGCCACAATGCAACAATAATTTTACAGTATCGCACATTAATCCTGAACCATCTTGGTGTGATTCTCTGGTCACTGGGCTCTTTCCCACTTCCTGCACATGTGTTAATACATTTCCCCCATCACCATTAACAGTGATGCACGAGGAGGAAGAGAGAGAACAACAGAGGAGACGTGAGTCACAGAGGAAGGTGAAGAGAGAGAGGAAAAGCCTCAGTGGCAGTTGGAGGATGATAATAAAAAACACACACACAGGAAGGGATAAAAAAAAGAGGAGGAGATGTGGAGAAGCTGAGCGGTTGATGGAAAAGCACTTGTATAGATGAGTCAGATTCATTATCTGATGGAGAAGGGAGGAAGGAAGGGAGGGAGGGAGGGAGGGAGGAGGGGAGGAATCCAAGAGTCGGGGGAGAAGAAATTAGGGCGATGAGTCATAGAGCTGGAGAGAAAGACGGTGTAAGAGTAAGCCAAGAGTGGAAGTTAAAAAAAGAACAAGACAGGAGCGATAGCAGGAAAAAGTCGGGCTGGGAATTTCAGATCCAGAGCAAAGTGGCCCAGATCCACAGACTGATCCAGGTTCAGGTGAGCACAGGTTGTTTCAGCTCTCTGGCGTCAGCTCTGGGAGAATCCCATCTGACATCAGAATGCACAAGGGGGAAAGGATGACGTTCTGTCTGCCGGAGACGGACAGAGGTAAACATCTGTCCTGCTCCAGATGTCTGGCTTCAAAAAGAGGACCTGAGGTTCTTTCCTCTTTCACGTGTTTTTCCAGGAAGGAATGTGTCCTCACATGAACGTCACCGGGACAAACACAAGGAGAAGAAGAAGAAGGAGAAGAAGAAATCAATGGGACAAGTTGTTTGTGTCTGAATGTGAAACTGCACCCCCCTCTACTGGCTGCAGCCTCCGGGCCTCATGGGGCATGAGGCTGCACAGACATGCAGCTCAACACACTTCACACTAGAGGGTTTCACTGGAAGCTCATTGAAAGATTGTCCAAGGATAAAGTTTGACAACTGTGGCCATTGTGTCGAATCTCCAGGTGGAAGAAAGAGAAAGACTGAACTGATCTAAGAGACGACCAGAGGATGAAGATCCACGATCGAAGGCTGAGGCTCATAAACACTTGAAGCAATGAAATCCTCAGGCTGGTGGAGGAGGTGGCACCTTGTTCAGATTGTTATGGTTTTACATAATAAGTGTAACACAAAGATTAATCCAGTGGACACAATCTTTAATAGACAAAGGGACCTCGGGCCCCTGAGCACCAACATGGGTTGGTCACTTTAAACTGTGACTCTGATCAAGTCCCCCCCCCACCCTGACCCTGAGGTTTGGGCCAATCCGCTGCTCGTTCGTCCAGAGGTCATCAGATGATGGACTCCAGGTCTCCAACAAACAACAACAAACAACAACAACAACACAAACAGATGTTCTATCAGTCACTGTCTGTTGAACTGAGAGAGAAACGGTTGCTATTAGCAACAGAGCATGTGACGGAAACTGACATGTGGATTGTATGTAGAGTGCACACACACACACACACACACACACACACAGACACACATCACACACACTGCAGATCATTTTGTGTGTTTACACAGTTGCTCTGGTGAATTATTCATGTGATAAAGGATGTTTTATTTAAAAAACTGTACAACTTATAAACAAAGAACCGACACAATCTTATTTTCATGAATACAAACTACAATTCATATTGTTTATAAAATGCACCAGAGTTCAAATCAATAAGTATGTTGAGTTAAAATGAAGAGCTGAGCACAGCAGATCTGCTCTGTTGGTTTTTTAACCATTAGAATTTCTATTATTTTTTGTTTTTATCATAACCAAACATTGTGTGTAACAGCATTTTGTGTGTAATGCCACTTTCCTCCATGTGGTGGGGCTACAAATCTGTGCTATCCCAGGCTGATACGTGGTGAATGGACGTGAGGGATGAAAATGTGTGAAAACACGAGTAACTGATGTGTGTCCAATACATCGTTATGATTTCTTAATTAGTTCCATTCCAACAATCATTTGAATCACTGAATTCAAATGAAGTGTAATTACTTTGAGATGTTTAGATATTAGTCGCCCACAGGGGGCATCACACCTGTGCTGTATTTATTAAGTGCTTATCAGTGAAGAGTAAGAATGGGCTTATGACTGGTGTGTGTGTGGGGGGGGGGGGGGGGGGGTGGATGTGTGTGTGCACCAGTAAGACATGTACTGGCTAGCCTGGTGAGATATTAAGAGGTCACCACAGTTCAATCTCTCTGCAGCTTCTCCCATTGGTCGATCCCCGTGTGCCAGCGAATGATTAGCCTCCACGCCGAGTCCCTGTCTTCTTAGTGCAGTGGGCATAAGGAGGCCCCGGATTAGTGCTAAGTGGTTTGTGAAGATGGTGTGTGGAGCAGATTGGCTCGGAGCTGCCGCCTCTGCAAGAATTAATCTGATTGGTCGGGTTGTACGTCAAGAGGCGGGGCTACGTTTGACTGACGCACGGCGATAAAGGTCAAAGGTGCACGATGAAACTCACGACTGAAAATAAGTTGTATGGCAAACTCTGGACACAAACATTTACATTTTAAAGCACACACAATAAATCCAGCTGGTTTTTAATCATCTAAGTCAAATTTATTTCTTCCTCGTCTAGAAACTGTCATTCAAGACACAACTGTCTCTCCACGAGGCCTTTCTGACTCCGCCCCCCCTCGAGCACAACTGGTCACAGCTGCTGGACCTTTTTTAACTTTCACACCATTGCTATAAAAAGACAACTCACCAGCGCTCCCACTCTGGCACACCTACACCCAGTTAAATATAGAATTGTCGTTTATGGATTTTTAGAAGTTACTATTGGAATTTTCTTTATAATAATTTTCATTTTCATTTAACGAGCTCCTTAGCTTCATCGTTTTCCTGATGATTCTTAAAGCTCATCACTATTTTATTCTTTTCTCTGGACTTATCATTTGTGTATTTACTGTGTTTTTTATCGTTGCGTTTCTTATCTTTGTTTCCAGGCTTCTCGTTCCTTTGCCATGATTATTAAGCTCTTTGGCTTCGCTCCTGTTGTTTTTAATGTTCTGTTTAAATAAACACGACTTGATGTTTTTTTGGCTGTGAAGTGTAGAAAGGGTATGAATCCTAAAGATAAGACGATTGAACACGGTGTCAGGGATCAGACGTCTGTGACTAAACACTAACCTTTATTATTACTTTTAACTTCTTGATAAAAACCAAGCAGGTTCGTTATCTGAATTGTTTCTGAGGAAAATGTGAATTAGTGAAGTTTAGAAAAGCTTGTAGTCAGATTTCTTTCAACCTTCAGATAGCTTGTGTTTCTCTTCTTGGGAAAGTAAAGAATATTTTTGAAAAAATGAGAAACTATTCTTCTAAAAAACTAGAATGACACTCAATAGAGCACATAACTGAATCTGGATTCTTATTGGGATCTGCAGCACATCTCCCACACTCATAAACATCTGTCCCCTAAATACGCATGTCAAAAGATTTATTGTGTGATCTGCACTGAAATGTAACGGGTTCCTCTTCCTCTTCTCTTCTCCTGATCTGGACCACATCCCTTCACCCAGTTCTGTTTTTAATCTGTTCACTTGTTTCTGTGTAATCTTGTTTCAAATCAAACCAGAAATCTCACAGGGATGAAAACACACGACCTCCCGGGTGGACTCAACTTCATCAGCCACACGATGAGGTCATATTTCTACATCTAGTTTTTATAAAGTATATATTTCTGACTCCATATCAGATTCGGGGGTTTGACATTTTTCCGCGGTCCAGCTGTGTTGCCTGTCACAGCGACTGAGGCTCGAACTATTGAGACGTAGAACAAAGATGAGGAGAGACTCCACTGGAGAGGCTCTACACCCCTGAATGGGAAGTTGGATGAATAGGATTTGGAGGGGTGACAAATTGAACGAGGGATTAGGTGTGTGTGTCTGTGTGTGTGTTGTGTGTTTGCGTGTGTATGTGTGTGTGTGTGAGCTGCACCAGCTGGCTGAGTCCTCCTTCCCATTAAGTGAGGGGGCGCGTGTGTGTGTCTCTGTGTGTGTGTGTGTTTCTGTGTGTGTGTGTGAGAGGCATGAGCTTCATCCCTTGAACTGAGACACAAAACCATGAAGTGTGTAAACCCACTTTGGATGATCCCCTGGAAACATGTGCGTTTCAGAAGTTTTCTCTATTGTAACAGTGACTCTGCAGCACAGTGAAGTAAAAGCAGATATTTTCAATATGTGCATATATTATATTTTATGTGATGGATTGGTTTCTCTCCTTTTCTTCATTGAATTCCAGTCGTCTTCATGTTTGAGTAGCGAACTGTCAGCAAAAATTCCTCCTGAGAATCCAGAGCGTCCTTCTAGTTCCTAGATTTGATCAATATTACTTCACTAAGAACTATGCAGTAAAATATTGTTGTCATTGCATATTTTTATTTCTCAATTCTATGTTTATATCGAGTTGATGATTTACGATGATTTAAGAAATTAAAAAAATGTGCAGGAGACAAGTAAAAACAATTGTTTTTATATTTAGCTCAGATTTTCAGACTATTATTGGTCTCAATATTTTCTAAGGAGCCTTAAAGACAAAGTTCAGTTGTGTTTTGCAGATTACAGAACATTCATGTTTTTAAATTGCCAAACGATGTTGGACCCTGTGAGCAATGATAAAATCATAAATATATTTACAACCTTTATATTGTAATAAGATAAAGAACTGTTCTTTTATTGCTGTGTTGATCTAGTATTAATTTCTACAGTATTTCACTGAATAATGGTTTAATATATATTTCCCTTTAGACCTTGAAACTTCAATGTTTTTACATTTATTTGTCATGATTATTATTGACTTATATTTCTAAATATGCATATTTTTTTAACACAACCAAAACCACATGGTGCTGCCACAACAAAACAATTAAAACACTATCTCAGAATCTGAAATTCACCCTCAGCCATGACAGTTTCTTCACGTTGTGCTGTGATGAACCAGAATCTACGTGTTCTGCTCAGATTGAACTGAACTGAATGTTAATAGTTATGTATTCTTCAGCTGCAGTTTCACGAATGCAAACGAATCAACAAGCCGATAATAATTATCCTCGGGCGGCGGGTAAAGACTCGTCATTGATTGACCAATGACTGGCAGGATTCGCCCTTGTGGTAAATTGCTTTAGAAAAATGTCTCTTCTGCCTCCTCACATTGATTCTGGAGGGACAATGGGGAAGTCAATAACAAATCTAAGGTTTCACCAGCGCTGATTTAAACGGGGGCCGAGCCACATGAAGAGCTGTTTCATTCTGACCTTGCACAGACGAGCTTAAATCTTTGCAAGGTCAGTTATTGTTGCAGAGTGTCAGTCGAGGAAGAAAAGCATCTGAGCATCGGCTGAGGCGTCTGAGCGCCCGGCCAATCAGAGGAGGACGTGTGGCGGCGTGCACGAGGACGACAAGAGTCAGAGCGGGACTTTAGAGACGGCCGATGACTCACTGAACCTCAAACCAGCAGCCAGGTGAAGCTGTGTGAGTCTCAAACTAGAATGTCACTCAGAGCAGATCCCTCCACCGAGGCCCGACAGCACCACAGCTCTCCAAAGTGAAGTTCTGTGAAAAGGGAAAAAATCCGTTTTGATTATCAGCCGTAATATTTTAACCATCCGAGGTAGACTCGCCACAAACTAGGAGATTGGGCACAATGGGCACAAATTACATTAAATACACTGTTAACAAAGCAGAATCCACTGGATGGTCCCTTCCATAATGAATCAGTGGACATCAGTCATGTGGAGCAGATTCTGAATGAAGGTAATTGGCTTCACTGGGTTTCGGGGGGGGGGGGGAATGAAGTACCTGGCAGACTTTGTCTATGTGGACAGTAAAATACCTTCTTTGTGATGCAACACTCCCACGTGCACTAATGCATGTACACACACACACACACACACAGTCACACACCCTTTGAATTCCCCGTGCGTCGGCTTTAAGAGGAGTTCTGTTGCTGGGTAATGAAGAGGAGGGAGGCGGCGAGGCAGGTGCTGCTGCTGGGAACACTGGGCCACTTGTGGCTCCTTTGACCGCCGCTCCACGCCCGACCATCTCTCTCCAGACACCCCCCCCCCCCCCCCCCCCCCCCGCTCCACATTCACTCCATCCCACACCGTCTCACCCTCATCATCACAAACAGGAGTGAGGGTGATTCCTCTCCTCTCCTACCTGCAGCCTGTCGTATGATTTATGATTTATTCATTTAAACATGATTATTTCAGAAGTCTGACTCCCTGTGGACAGCGAGGATCCAGGGATCTGAAATAAAAGGAAGTCAAAGAGATCAAACTCCCATTTAGATCCAAAGTTCAGCTCAGTTTATTGCGCTTGGATAAACAACAACAAAAGCAAAATCTGAGTAAACTTTAACAGAAAATCAATATCACATATTTTAAAGTCTACAGATTATTAAATGTGAATAAGAGTCATAGATACCGACACACAGGCCTTTGTGTTTGAGTTAAATATGAGATATTTTAAAATATAACAATGACTTTTACTCCGTTTCCACCACATCTGGTTAGCTGGTGGAAATGACACGACTCACATGCACATCATGTACGATACAGTACGCAGCTCGTTCTCTCCCGCGCCCCGAGGGCGAGAGAGAGACAGACGAGGGCCGTTAAAAACTTTATGGATGTTTTCTGTCTCAGTGTTCTGAAGGGCCCGAGGGCCGGTGCAGAACTGTGGGGAAACGGTGATGATACCCTCACAGACTCGTTCACATCATCACGCTCACTTACACACATACACACACACATACACACACACACACACACAGTATGTGCATCCACCACAATCAGTGCTTTGCACCACAGACTAAAGAAGGCAGAGGGTGGATTTTACGAGAGGAAGTAATGGAGCAGATGCCTTTTCCTACAGGACTCGTTTTATTGCAGTAATATTCTACTGATGTGAAAGTTCTGTCACAAAACTTAGTCGTACACATCCATCTGAGTGTGTAAGCTGAAATACTGGAGCTTCATAGTGGCATATATATATATATACAGTACCTGCCAATCAAACACAAACACACACATGATGAGACATGATTCTTCTTATGTGTGTAATTAAGCCAAACAGCTGATATATATGTGTGTGTGTCCCTGTTTTGTTCAGAGTTTGTTTGTTTGGTTGTGTTTGAGTTTGACTTCGTTCTTTTGAACAGAACTTAACTGCTTGTTTCCTGTAAATTAATTTTTAATGTTGTCTTTTGTTAAATAAATCTCTTATTTTCAAAACCCACCCATGACAGTCATTTCATTTTTTCTTTTTAAATCATTAAAATATATAAAAAAACTGTGATTGGTCAACAAAAGTATGACATCATCATTTGCAGCCAATAAAACCGTGGAGAGCACAGACAAAAGCACGAATACAGAAATCATAGCAACAACTCAGATTGATTTTAATGTTTGCTCAGATAATAACATGATTTGAAAAAAAAAAATCAAAGGACAAAGCTGCTGCAGAACTTTAATATTCATGTCACGATGAACACATGTCACGTGGAGATAAACTCCTCCCACGGGCCAATCAGCCGATTCACAGATCATTGTGTGTGTTGTGTGTGTTTTCACACCGGTGACGACTCCTCAGTGATGTGAAGGTTGTTTCCCATTGAGCAGGGACGACAGGTACACAGGAGACATGAGCACGTCCATGAAGGCTGCTCCCTGAGTCTCGAGGCCGGGCTCACACCAGCCTGAATCCCCCCCCCCCCCCCGCCGCAATCTATTTCTCATTCTCTTCTCATTGTTGACACACTGTCATTGCAGAGGCCTCGCTGCCTAGCAACAAAACCCGGGTGGACGTTTTTCCAATCTTCTGTTGGGGGGGGGGGGGGGGGGGAGCTCCGCCCCTCTCCGTCCCCTCTCCGTCCCTGGAGGGATGATTGAAAGGTCACTTCACTCCTCGCCGTGTCTGACAGTGTGCAGATTGTCCTTTGTGGAAACTGGAAGTGTGTGTCTGTGTGTCTGTGTGTGTGTGTGTGTGTGTGTGTGTGTGTGTGTGTGTGTGTGTGTGTGTGTGTGTAGGAGTGTGTGTGTGTGTGTGTGGAGGAAGGGGACACACTTCTCCGTGGGTACAAAACACTCGGTGATGAGTGGGCAGAGCAGCAGGGGAGTGAAGTCTGTGTGATGGGGTGTGGGGGGGGGGGTTCCTGCCAGATCGATGATGCCACACTTTCTTCATCACAGGCTGAGGGTGACCCCCATCGCACGGCTCCATTGTGGTTGATGCGGGGGTCAGGAGCCCTGCAGAGTGGAATTAAAGAATCGCTCTGTTACTCTCACTCCTTTTATTTCTCACAAGCTGCATAGTAGAATCAGATTTTTCACCATTTTTCACATTTCACTCTCCCTCCGACCAGAACGGAGCCCACAGGATAGACCAGAGCAAACATAGAAACTGCTTTATGATCTTACAACATCTTTACTTGATGTGATCCACATGTTTTAGTTTAAAATGCACTTTTAAAAAGAGGCTGAAAAGTCGATGTTTCAATACGATGCACATTTAATATGTTAAAGATACAGTATTGCCTCTCTTGCACCACAGTTAGTGGGTGTACACTAATTAAATACATATGAATCTGTGTAGTTTGATTAAATTCAAATTTATTCTCAATATTTCAACTTTGAGCTTGAAATGTGGAAAAAAGAAATCTGGACTTTTTAAGATTTAAACCTTATTCTTGACTTTATTCTCAAAATGCTAAAATTTTAAATTATATTCCTCCTCTCATTTTGTCTTATGTTTGACCACAATATTTTCCCTATATCATGACAATAATCCTCAAGAAAGATGAACTGAAAATGGTTGTTTACCAGTAAAAATGTATATGAATTTTTTAGCTTTTGTTCACTCTTTAGATGTCAAACTTGTTTCACCATAAAAGGAGCATAAGTTTCTGCTTGTTCTCACCTGATCAATAAAGTTTTACATCACTGAGCCTCCTCCTGATGGATGGATGCATAATGGAGAAGAACGAAAGCCATCTCTCCTCTCTCTCTCTCTCTCTCTCTCTCTCATTAACATTCCCCACAGTCACCTTCAACAGCCCATTTGCATGGTGGCGAGTGGCGGCGCTCAGCGGGGAGATGGATTTCTCTGTTCTCATGTTAGAATATTTGAATGTGTCATCAAAGTGGCAGCTCGTGAGCCGTGAGCTCGATCCCAGCGCTGGAACGAGGAGGCGGAGGATAATATTAGCATACGCTGCCTCCGAGGAACCCACGCAGACAGGACTTTATGGACTCGCTGCAGTGACTGTGGACCTTTGTGCCACTGGCAAGGAATAGAGATTGCAGAATAGTCTGTGGATGTTGTGTGTCTCTGTCTCTGTGTGTATTATTTTCTCTGATTCAGTCAGAGCGCTGTGATAAATCTCTCAAATCCTGGTTCTGTTCAAACACATCCCAAGAATCTCACCACTGAGCTGCAAGAACAAGTCAAAGCGGATTTAATAATAATGATTTATTATATTTTGTCAGGCTTCACTTTAGTAGTTAGATTATGAAGATGTTTATTTCAAGTCTTGTTTTGTTTTATGTTGTTTTTCAGTTCTGCTGATCTTCTATAAGCCCCCAGAGCTTTATTGCATGATTTTCTTTGTGAGTAGATTTTTGACATTTATGGGGGAAATAAAACCCTTATTTTAAAGTATAGATACATTGATTAATAAACATCTATAATAAGAAGAAGAATTCTCCTTCAGTTGCTTCTCATTGCATTTTAACATTCATCATGTCAAACAGATTTATCACATTTATTCTCAGTGCAGCTTGAAAAGTGAGACGACTTTTCATCAAATGACATAAATCATAGAAAAATTCCGTCTTCCTCGTTCTCACTTGTAATTAATAAGCGTGTGTGTTACTTCCTGCTCTCGTTTACTTGGAAAGTGGAGTCGAGTTGCACAGAACCAGACAGTCAGTCACCACCGGCTCAGTCGCTGCCTCCGGCCTCGCACCTGTTGTCTCAAACTCACACACCCATGGAAATAAAAGTGTGAGCAGCGTGAACATCCCCCCCCCACCCCCCCACCGACCACGACATCTGATCCAGTGGTGGTCAACAGCTGCACCAAACACACACATTCTCCGATCACCCTGCATGGAGGCAGAAGAATGTCTAACTTCAGTGGCTACACACGATGAAGCTTTAGCTCGAAAACAACACTGATGCTACGTTTATGCCTTAAACGCAGAGTTTTAGTTTGAGAACAAAACCTGAGATGTTTGGAAACCTGAGGATTGTGGGTAGTTTGGTACTTCTCCTTAAAGTTGAAATTTTAAGTTGATACCATGCAAACTTGTCAAACTCGGATGGTTAAAATATTATGGCTGATAATCAAAATCTCTCCTCAGAAAATGAATTGGATTTTGGAACTACGCTGTGGATCTCTATAATAATACTAGGTGATAATTTGGCAGTGAAAGAAACAAAACCTGAACTCACACAGGGTTTCAGCTACAGACTAAATTCTTCACCCGAGATGATTCTTTCATGCACATGAGTCAATTTGGGGGAAAAAATGTGCTGTGAATTTAATGAGAAACCAAAAAGAAATCCAGAAGTTTCTTCTTTTCCTCCGTCGCTGATTTATCTCGGCCACAAAACTGCAGTTAACACCCGGAGAAGCTGATGAGAAAAACAGTTTGACTCTTGGTGCAGACCTGAAATCAGTCAGTGTATTAATGAGAGAGCGGCAGGAGTAACGCCCTCCAACATCCCCCCCCCCCCCCCCCCCCGCCCCCGAAGGACCGAGCTGGGCCACGTGTCGTCCTGCTGACTGATCTCTTCTCCACAACGTAAACAATGTGTGTGTGAGTGCAGCTGGCAGCGGCCCAGCACGGCCAGATTGAAAAACTCGGGAGTAATTTGGCCACTGATGAGAAAGTGATATCTATACAACTGAGTTGCTTCAGGGAATGTGTGTTGCTTTCTGTTGGAACACTGACGCAGGGCAAAGTGTGTGTGTGTGTGTGTGTGTGCGAGTGAGGCACGCAGCGCCAGAGTCAACCGAGCAGGAAGTTATTACTCCTTCCTGTTCTCCCTGAGCTGTGAGGAAGTCACTTTCATTTCGTCTGTTTTCATCAGTTTCTTTGGTAAAGAAAAGTTTTGGAGTGAAGGACTTTCAAGACTTAAAACTACAAATTTATCCCGTTTTCGAACGAGCAGAGAAGAATTTGTTTGCCTCTGCTTTGCCTTTGTTGTGAGAATTAGATGAGGATCATTCTCATGTGTTTATGCTGAATGTGTAGCTGGAGGCAGCAGCTTCACATTAACTCTATTTAAAGTTCCTGATGCTTCTGAGAGAACACACAATCACACACAATCACAGACATACACACACTTGGATAAGGAGACGCCAGAGTCCAAACAATTCACATTTAATGCCCTGGGCTTTATTGTCTTATTTTAGTGAGAGTTCTGTCACATTTTTTTAGTCTTTTCAGCCTCCAGGTGGGACAAGTAAACCTCAAGGATATATCCTGCCATTGGACTGGGCATTCAGATTCTGACAAAGACGAGAAGCACTACTAAGTAATGCTGCCTTTGTGCCTAACTCTTCACAGAAGAGAGAACATTAAATTCCCCAAAGGAAGGCACCCAATACTTGTGGTTTTTGGCCTTGCAGCCGTCTGGAGATTCTTTTTTCAAAGAGAAAAAAAAAAAATAGAATAAAGAAAAAGGGGAAAGAGAGGAGAGAAAATGTGTCGTTCTCTCACAGCCCCCCCGTCCCCCGTCATTAGCATTTTTTGTTTTTAAAAACTGGAATGATGAAACACGTACAGCGATCACTGCCCATTCACCTCCCTTATCACCTATGCATGAACAAGTAACAAATCAACAAATGAATGAAGTCTTTCAATAAACGAATAGCTTACAATCAAGTTTACCACAAGAACGAGAGAAAAAAAAATTACAAAAATAACTCATTTTTTTGTTTTACAAAAACATTTGTGGGATAAAACAAATAGAAAAAAGGGGGAGACTCCGCTTGCATGAAAAGGACGACCCCTTTGAAAACAAAATACAAAAGCAGCATTAGGATATTTATCAAAAACCATGAACAAAATCATCACGACAAAAAAAATAGTGCTTTAATCAGAAGCAGCAAAGGCTTCTGGGAAGAGACTTCATCCCTGTTTTGTTACTTGTGGTTGGGACAATGCTGATGAAAACTCCCATAGTCACATCTCCTCCTCTTCCTCCTCCTCTTCCTCCTCCTCCTGGCTCTCCTGGTCTGTATTTATGTCAACATTGATTTTCACATGATTGACAGAGAGAAGCACAGGGACCCAAAGTAAATGTGTATGTGTTTGTGTGAAGGGGGAGGGACCTGCTTTGTGTTCACAATATACAAAAATACCCAGGAGTCCGTAGCTACCTAACATTTACTACAGCACATGAACCAACAAAGGTACAGTGTACAAATAAAAAAAACAAAAACAAACCAAAAAACAAAAAAACTGTAAACACAGCACAATAAATAGATAAAAACAGCAGGCTCCGCACCATGCACATGTGATAAAACTCCTCTCTATACAACTCCCACATCTCTCACACTCGCCACAAGATACTTGGCTCGTATTTTTTTTTCCTTTAAGTTTGACTCCCAAGTGCAAAACATCACAAATGGACAGTTCTGTATTCAAGTAATATATATACAGGGGATATTACAAATATGTAGTTACTGTACAGATCATAATTTTTGCCATATTCATAATTTACAGATGTCAATCTTTTACTTTTAACAGTAACAAAAAAAACAAAAAAAGGTTAAAAAGTATGAGAGATGAGAATTGCAAGCGAGCGGCCGCAGTCGCCCGTCGTCCTGTCAGTCTGCACCAGAGTCCTGCTGTCCCTTTGCATTCCCGATGCTACGATGCACAGCACCTAAAGAGTGGACTCTTCACTGCACCGCTACTACGTCACCTCCATGGCCACTGTGTTGTCTGCTATACTGTTCAGTGCTGGCTTGTCTTCGTCATGATTATCCCTGCGGAGGACAGGAAAAGAAGGAGAGATCAACCACCCTGCTGCCTTGTTGTTTCTTCCACTGTCACAGATCTGTTCTGTGTGGAGCTCCTGAAGAGCTGTGATGTCACGTCTCTCGTGTGGATTCTCAGTCTCTGGCAGACGCTGCGTTTTACACGAGATCTGCCGGCTCCAGCTGATCCTTAAACCAGGGATTGTTTTATTAATGCAAAGGATTTACTTCTGATTATCCTGACACATATTTATATACAAACTTATCTGGTGCTGCTGCAGCAACAGAAATATACAAAATATTCCTTTCTGGGTTTGCACATTATGTATAAACAACATTCTTGTTCTTTGTGAGTCTGAAACATCATCTGGTCGCTGGAGGCTTTCAGGCTCTGTAGCTTCAGTTCTGGTGCAACACTATTTGCATTATTTTTCTGTGTTTCTTATCTTGATGCTAAGCTAATGGGTTTTTGACTGTAGCAATGAAAACTAACTCTATGATAATGTGCTGCTGCATTCGGGTCTCACCTTGAGCCCATGTCCATGGACGACGCTCCGGAGACTTTGGGCATCTGCAGGTTGGTGGCGGCGGACAGCTTTAAGGCAGAGGGCGGCACGTTGCCGAGGGTCCGGGGGATGTGGCGTCCGGCCAGACTGGCGGCCGACGGCACGCTCAGACAGATGTTGTTCCCGATGAGGACCTGAGTGGTGGCGGGGGTGGCGTTGGCAGCGCTGCACCCCAGGAGCCCGAGCGCCGCCGCTGCGTGGGCGCTGGGGGTGGAGGTGAGGGAGGTGGGGACGGCGTTGGCTGGAGAGGGCGTGGCCGAGTTAGCAGAGGGCTGGAGGAAAGTCGGGGCTGCGGAGGTGGCGCTGTGTGTCGACTGGTTGGTCTGGTGAAGGGCTGCAGTTGTGCTGGAGAGGTGCAAACCTTTGAAAACGCCTGTTTGAACAGAGAAAAGAGCTTTTGAGTGCAAATGGAAAAAAACAGACGGGACGCCACAGGAATCTGAACGAAGCACAACCGAGTCTAATGAATCTATCACAACATGCTGCAACAAACGCTGCGTCTGTGAAACTGATAATGATCTGTTTTTGTTGACATTGCTTGAGTGATGATGAAACTTCGTGGTAATTTTCCGAGCTGTTGTAATGGGCTGCATTATATTGTTAAGTGCCTTCAATGGTTTTCCCACCTTGGTTCACACACAAGGGGAAGAGACAAGTGATCCCGGGGCAATAATGGGTTCAAAAAGTATTCTACATCAACCACTTAAATACAGTTTTAAGGTTTCAATCAAGTTTTATTACTTTTTTTGTATTTAAAGTTTCGGGTACAAGTGTAATGAAGTCGATAATAGAAGAAGCGGCTCTCACCTGCGCCTGCCAGGACCCCGTTGACTCCACTCGCCAGCACCAGCTCCTCTTTGGACTTGAAGGCCAGCAGCTGGTCCGTGGTGACGAGGGCTGAAGCAGCGAACTGGGCGCTGGCCTGGTCCAACGTCTTGGACACAAGTGCCTGGATGGAAACCGGGGAGGGAGGAAAACATGAGGGTCTGTGCCAGAGACTTTGGCTGCTCTGTTTAAACTGTATCAAGCTGCTGAGCTCTGCATTTCTGCTGGCAAACAGGAACCACCAGTGGTATGAATACTGCTCGTGGGAACGAGGATGTCTCCTGTTTCCTTAAGGATGGGTGAACTGACCTTCAACTCTAAAATGATTTCCATATCTGGGAGAGCTCTGGCTTGTGAGCCTCTATTCAGGACTCGGGACACGACCCGGTCAATAAACGTAGGTGCACACAAATCAGATGCTGACCCGTGTAAAGATATCGACACCTGGGAATCCTCACTGACCTGTGTCTTGGTGGCTGTTGCAGGGTTGTTGGCTTGTTGCTGCTTTTGACTCTGCTCCAGCTGCTGCTTCTGCATGAGGGCCAGCTGCTCCTGGTGCTGCTGGTACTGCTCAGCCGTGAACACTGTGGACAGGAAGGAGAAGACGCTCCAGTCTGAGGCAGGATTTGGGAAAGTTGTGCACGTTGTTGCGTTCAACTGAAACTTTAGTCCAGACTTTCGGACACATTAACAAACTTGACGTGTCTGGTTGGACTTGCATGCTTTTGAAGGCCAGTTCAAGAAGCTGTTATACATGAAGCTACACAAGTGGACCCTTCCCCATTTATTCAGTGATGTGGAACAATGAGCATTTAGCCTTTAAAAAACAGAAAGTAAAAATGATGATTCACATTCTCAAGCAACATCATCCAACAGTGCTTTTAAATGGAAATAGCCGAAATAGCAGACATTGGCACATACTGATTTACAGTAAGTCTGTACAAAAGCAAAGCTCCTCTGGGAGCTTTCAGAGAGCAGGAGCATTGTGGCATGACAACACACTGGTCTATTTGGTGTGGGAGTGTTGCTTCGGGGTTCAAGGAAAGAAAGTCCAGTTTAACGGCAAAAACAAAGTCAGTTAAAATGGTTTATACTCCTGAGAGCTGACTCTACCGCTTTAATACAAGGTATTCAACCTGCGGTGCACGTACTAGAGCGATCAGGAGACGTCTATTCATTTTGTGAGAAGAAGAATCAAGCCAGAACCAAACAGGGCTGCAAATATAGATTATCATTCCTTTATCTGCTCCTTCAATTTGTCTATATACAAACGTACTAATAAATGCAGTTTCTGTCAGTTCAAGTCTTTACATTGATTTGTTTTATTTTACAAGCCAGATGCTCAGTTTACTTTCACACATGAAAAGAGACACGGATCAAACACTCATGAGAAGCTGGAGCCAGAGAAGGTTTGGGATTGTTTGCTGAAAATCTATTTAGGTATCAAAGCAGACTGTTTTAAAACTGTTGTATCAATAGACTCATTGACTTATCGTTGCAGCACTACAGACTGTAAGGTTGCACACGTCTTCATACGACGATGGTAAAACTGAAAGACTCAGAATAAACAATAAGAAACGGTTAAAATGTTCAAATCTGCACTAAATGAGATTCAAGATTTCATTCAAAACTGTCAATAGCAATGTGGTATATCAAATATCTGGTCAGATTAATGGAGGTTTATTCTTTATAAAAATACTAAGCTCCTGAATTTGAGATAAATAGTTTTTTTTTCTAGAAAAGCGCCCAAACAAAGCAACCTGCATTTCATCACTCAACAAATTATCACATTTCATAAATGTTTTCTTCAATTTCAGATTTTAATGAATGAATGAACCCTCAGGGTGGAATGCATTTATTATTTTTTTCAATTTAAAGCATTCATCACAAAGATTAAAAACCTCAGGCCTTTGCAAATCATTTCTCGATTCCCACAGGCACAAATTCCAAAACCAGGAACCTTCACCAAGATTGGTCAGTATCTACTGTCACACAGCGGTGACCACAAAGTAAAACAGTAGGTTTGAAGCAAGACAAAGATAAACAAATGTTTATTTAATTCAAATTGCATTATCATAGAGTCAGACTGCTAAGATTAGTGTAGAATATCCAGAGTTGCGGCCTAATGCTGACATCCATTTATCCTTCGAGTATCCACACTCTGGACGTTTGGAGAACAGATATATGACCAAACCTAAATAGCTTATATTCCCCCACCTTGTGCGTTCTCTAGCTCTGTCCCACACCTCTCTCACATCTATTTATACAACAGCAGTTCTGATCGACTCCCCCAAGTCACAGGAGCAGTAACTCATTTAACATGATGTGGAACGAGGGTCTGAAAGCAGAGAGTTCATGTGATTCCACAGCAGCACGGAGCAGAGCAATCTACCTTTGAGCCACCTCATCAGAAAGTGTTGCCCAAGAGAAGCAGCAAGCCTCGAACCAAACGCCACTCAGCTCAGTCGTCTGGCTTTAAAACCCAAACTTTCATTTTTTCTCCTCATAACTCGAGATGCATGAAAATCAAAACAACGGCACTTCATATAACGTTATGCATGGAGAGGTTTTTCCATTACATTCCTCCCCCTGCACACCACAAAGGCCATTCTCCAATTAGCCGTTTTGTAGTAGGGGTACATCCACACTGTTAGTGTTAGTTTAGAAACGCATCACTGTTTCTACGAGTACGACCCATGTCCACGCTAAACCAGAGTTTACAATCATCTACAAATTCCAGGTCAATGAAGGCAACACGTTGTGAATACTTCAAGCCCCACCTCAGTGTCTGTCCGAGAAAAGTAATTCATTTTCTTACTTATTATACTATTGTTGTTTCTCATTTGTAGTCTTTTCTACAAGTGAACAACCTGGTGTGAAGTACACAATCTACTTCCTGTTTACACCAGCACACACACATCCCAAGATGTCTGTTGTTAATGATAAATAAAATTACATATACCAAAACAATGGTCAGTAATGGTATCCGTATTCGCAGCAATAACGCATTAATACCGAGTAGCAGGCAATAGATAATACAGAATGCAGTGTTACCAGATCAGAATGTGAATTGCTGTCCAGGATTATGAATTAAAACATTAATAAAAACAACAAGACAACCTCAGAGCAGGCTGAAACCAAAAAGTGACACTGAAGACTTCAGACAACACTCCCACAAAAATAAAAAGGTCTCCAGTTAGTTGAAGATGGATGTTGACTTCAGATAACAGTTGCAAAATGAACTGAAGGAAAATTGTTTTTCTGACTGATGTTTGGCCTGAATTCAACTCCTTCTTTAATTACAGCAGCGAGCACACAAAGGACAATTGGGCTTTTGTTGAATTTACTCCAAGAAATGACTGCCAGAATCACTAACCTTGTAGAATGACATCTTAACTTTATAGAATGAGCTCCTTGTGATTCAAAGAAATGCAATAAAGCGATAAAATGAACTGTTCTGGACCAATACAAATACTTGGCTGTGAAACTTTTACACGTACAAAACCAAAGACATAAGAAAACACCAAGCTGCATAAAAGAGGAAACTACTGACTCACCATTGACTGGGGTGGGGGCAGAGCCGGTGCGGTTCTGGGAGCTGGATCCTCCAGACAAGGTCCTGGTTAGTCCTGAAACTGTCCGGCTACAATCCCTAAATCCTCTGCGAGACAAGTCTCCTCCACCCAAGGGGTGATGGGATAGCGTCCGTGGTCTGAAGTGCCTCCAGCGGCTAGATTTAATGTTCAAAAGAATCTGGCTGAGGTCCATTGGTGTTGATGATGACGATGATAACGGAGACGTCCGGGGCGATGAAGAGGTGGGAAGGTGGGAGGAGCTGGCTGGGTCCGAGGTATTGGTTTCTGAGGTACTGGCGTTAGAGTTGCGGAGCGGAGAGCTTGGAAGTGGTGAGGTGAGTGGTTCTGGCTCCGGGTCAGAGTCCAGGCTCTGACAGATGTTGTCTAGATCTGTGTGCGCTCGGTCCAACAAAACCCTGAAACACAAACCAGGAATGAGCACAACACATCCTCAACAGTGACCACAAGTCGTTTGAGGTTTGATGAAATGTAAAACACTGTGTAGCCTTCATCAGTGCATTACAACATCAACATCCTTCAGTTATGTCTGGACCATAGCACAAGTCTGGCTATTCCACACATACCCGCTGTATAATTAAAACGCCCAGTGGGCCAGTACCAAATATAGCATGGTATGACAAACGCATGCAATTTTATCAAGAGCAGACGACTTCTGTAATGGAACATGACTCTAGTTCACAGCCACGTGCGGCTGTAATGTTTTTTAAAACCCAGAAAAGACTCCAGACTTTCCATTAGTAGGGGCAATCTATCTAAGGTTGGTGCTAGCAGAAAGGCTACATTATAATCAGAGCCTGATCAACTTATACTGATCTTATATCATTGGGCGACTAAAAATCTGCCAATTGTTATCTCCTCCAGTCACTGTGCTTTACTCACTCGTCTGTGTAATTACTGAGGAGAGAGCAGACAAAGCTGCGGGACACGCCGCTGTTTAAACTCAGCGGAGGCTAGGTTTTCTAAATTGTCTACAGGCCATTGTGGCAGGTGAATCCTGAACTGAAAGGGCCGTGTTCATCATTTTATCAGCCAGCTGGGTTATTTATCATCGAATGTGCCCGCCAAATGATCTCTGGTAAACTGCCAAAGAGCTGCTATGGTAAACAACCTCGGCAGCTACAGCCAACACTTGGCTGACTTTCCCCGGCTCAGTATTGATATTGGCAGCATTCCTACACATTTAATTTCATACTTCTAGTATTTCTCAGACATCCATTTCTTGACTTAATTTATAGACTTAGGTATAAGACATATTTAATGTAAATTGCACATGAGCAGCTACTCCGAAGAGGTGAAATTATGTTTTAAAAACTTCACAAAACACTTTTCACTGTTAATAATTTAGTTCGTTTAGGCCCTGGAAACAATCTACTTCCATTTCGCCTGTGTACTCTCAGAAGGTTCCAAGTTTCACTGATCAAATCTTATCAAGTAAGAGGTAAACCATTCAGCCGGACTGAACTCACCTGCCCCCTCTTCCCGAACGGCGCCGTGCCAAACCTATGCAGCGCCGCGGCGTGTTCAGCGACGTCAGACAGAAGCGGAAGCGTGGGTCGCCGAGCCCGCCCTCTGACGGGCTTACCCAGGGCCAGTTGCCGGTCTTGGCTGGACGAGACTGGAGGAAGATGGAGAGGAGAGGCAGAGAAAGAAAAAAAGAGGGAACAGGCAGCAGATATTAAAGTTAACTGAGCGGATAAAAAAATGAAAAAGAAAAAGGGGATCCTTTATTATTGGATTGTGTTGTCCAGCAGAGAGTGGAAGACTAACAGCCAGGGCAGCCAGACTGGTCAGCCTGCTGTTGGCACTATAAATAGAAGCATGGGAGTCACAGGAGGGCACTCACAGCGTAGTACTGACAGCCGGCCTTCCTCCTGAACGCGTAGCAGCCATCTGGGTCATTCTCCTCTTCTGCCTCCGAGGAACCTGAATGGATCTGCACAATAAAAACAACTCCAGTAAATCAAGAGAATAATGTTCTTTGAAACACTAGATATGATCAGAACAGTCAATATTGTCTGGGTGATAAACAGCTTCACTCCTTTTGTTTTGAATCTATATAAATATTGTAATGAAACCACATCACAAGCATAGATGAATCATTCACACATGTCGGAAACAAAATCTCGTTACCTGTGAGAATGGTTCTTCGTCTGAGCTGGGGAAATCGTACTGGTTGAGGTCCTTGGGATTGAACACAGAGGGCCCTGAATGTTGCGGTGTTGAAAGAGGAGGGATCTTGGGTTTCTTTTCATATTTCCTTTTGGTTCGTACGGCCTCTGTCTTCTCCGGCTGTGAGGATGGAAGGGAGACAGTGATGAAATGTTTGCGCTGCAGACTGCATAATTAAAAAGGCATTTCAAGTTGCAACGACATTCTGTTGGTGGTAGTCCAGTGTTGGTGGTCTACGCACGGCTGCGGCGTGTGTAGAAACAACAGCGAGTAAAAGAGGCATTGATATGCAGATGGCAGCACGTGCCAGATGCCGCCGCCTAGCCAGATGGCTGCCCCCCCCCCCCCCTCAATCCACCGTTGACCCCAACTTCCCCAGTGGGACGACCCCTCCCTGCCTGAACAGACTCCAACTCCGCTAGGATTAGTCTGATTCTATTCAGTCTCTAGACGCAGGGGACAAAGCAAACAGGGAGGCAAGGGACTGCGTTGTCAAATCAATGGAAGAAATGAGGGCTAGAATGATGAGGGGGGGGCAGAGATAAACTAAAAATGAGCGTCTGTAAACAAAAGGGAAAAGTCAACCAGCTGGTAGAGGGGAAAATGTAAAGAGGAAAGGGGGGGGGGGGATAGTTGCCTCCTGGCCGGGCAGGGGGAGGGTTGTTGGACATTGAAGCTAATAAAGTTATAATGAGAGGAGGTGACACAGAGTTCACTGTAGTGCTGTGTAATGAAGTAGGATAATATGGAGGCATGTGACAAATCAGCCGTACATTAAATGTGTTTGAATTTGATGGAGTCAGCACATTAACTTGGTACCCAACCCCCGAAATGACATAACCCTGATTAACAGACACGAACAACGTGGTAAACAAATGAACAACCAGCGCATGGTAGAAGTTCTTCCTCTGATATGCATGTGCAATCATAGGATATTTTAAAAACCATTAAGCATTGTTTTTCCTTACTTGAAAAATAGATTAACTGTTGCTCAACCACAAAATCAACCACTTTTTCCAACAGTAAAACAGCCAAGATCCTATTGAGTCTGAGCTCAGTGTGAGATACAGTACACTGCATAATACAGCTCATCATTTCAGCCAATGTCTGTATAGCAGTATGTGAATTGACTCAGTAGAAGGACAAATGCAAAGTCAATAACATCTCCCCTACTTGTGTGGACATTCTGTTCCAACACCCACACTCCTGCAGAGCTGAGAGGCTGGATTCATTCTCCATACTGTTCCTCGCAGGAGGACATCGAGTTATGGACGACGGGTGACCCTTACCTTCTTGTAGTCCTTCATGTCCAAGTGGTCCTGATGTCTGTACTGGTTACTGTTGGACAGAGGAATGATGGGGATGGTGTAGACAGGCTTCACGAGAGCCCGCTGCGCCAGAGCCTCTGCCATCACCTCACTGCCAAAGTCTGGCATGACATTCCTGACAGACAGAGAGAAGGAGGTGAGTCTTTTAGTAGCTGCACAACAGTGACAAATATTCACTTCACAGTCGAGCCCGACTGATTGTATTTTGAACCTTTATTATATATCACTATATATTAAAAGAACAATGACATTTCTTCTGCATTGTTTACTCTGTAATGTAATCATTTTCATATCTGAGCACGTCGCCAAACAATAGCACAGATGTCTAACGTTTGTGAAAGGCAATTTTTCAGATAACTGATAAATCCGTCAGGCTCTACTGTAAAGTCTGAAATATGGAGAAACCTGTTTATATTATATTGTAATTTAAACTTGAATATTCAGCTGTATGACTGCACAGCTGTGACCAACAGAACAACAACTTCTGGGCATCACACAGGCCAAAACACACAATTGTGGGACGCGTGGCAAATTGCGACCTGGGTCCCACTACACCCGCATGAGATCATGTAGTGGTCTAGAGAAGCCATCTACCGAGAATAGAACGGTCCAATCTGCGAGTGAACACTGGCAGTGATGCGCAGGCAGAAACCAGGCTGGGGATAACAAGAGGAAATTGAAATGTCACTACAAATCAAAAGCACTTCAAGGAGAAGGGTCCAATTTAAGCTCGCACTGACAGCTACTTTCAGAGGAAATTCATTCCATTCGGATGTCATGTTTAGATGGATCGCTGAGGCTCCGCGGAGGAAAACAGGAACAATTCAAAGTGGAAGTCGATAGAGAAAAAAAAAAATCCAATACACAAAATAAGACAAACATATAGTTCACTGTAGTGCCTAACAGACTGCGGGGGAAATAAAAAAGACTATAACAGCAACCGGAGTCCATGAGCTAATTTGTTTCTGACACCACTGAGTTAATAGGGTGAGTTTTAAATTAATTATATATGCAAAACGGTGTAATAACTGTGGCCCCAATTAACACGAGCAGCGAAGCTTGACGTATCAGAAATTATGGTCGACTCTTTACATGATCAATCTTGAGGACACAAGCTTTGGGTTTCAAATTGATGAGTAAACAAAAATCGTATCAAACATGGAAGTTAACCACATAATCCCTCCAAAACACTGCGTGGGGCAAAGGCCTGACACCGTGACGATCTCATTTTCAAGAGGACAAAGATGATGAGCTGTTCAAACCTATAAAAAATGATTCCTTACACAACTTTGGAAAAAGAGAGTGAGGTCACAGCTGCACAACAGAATATTACCCCAATAAAACTGTTCATGAACATCTTCCCATCGGATAATTTCAACACCAATTTCCTCGTATTCCAAATCCACATGTGAAAATAATAGCATCCAGTTGCCTCACATGGTAGTTGATGTAATGCAGACAACTTTAACAACTGCTGCCAAACTCTCTCCCGGCCAGTTTCACACGCTGCTCTTTTCTTACCTCTTCTCCACAATCTCCAGTGTGAGGTGCAGCAGTTCCCTCTTGCTCTTCTCTCGCCTCTTGATCATCTCCAGGATGGTGACAGCTCGGCTCAGGTCCCGGCGCAGCTTCAGCATCTTCTCGTACGACGCCTCGTCATTCTTTCGGTTCTAAAAATGCAACATATCCAATTACTAGTGCGCAGAGAAACCAAAATCTGCGTGCAACAAGTACAACAGCATTTGTCTTCTTCATTATCCGGGCCACAGGCTCGTACCTTTCGGGTCTGCATCTTCTCCGTGCGTCGGCGGAAGGCCACATAGGGGTCGCTGGTGCTAGAGCCATCCCTCTTCTCCTGTTTGACATTGGGGATAAGGGAGCCACCCTTGCAGACTTTCCTCTTGCGGCTCCAGTAGTCAAAAACCTCCTTGATCAGCTCGTCGTCCTCCTTTAGCAGTAGTTTGGCTTCCTGCAGGGTTACGAGCTGCGGAGCAAGGCAGGAGTGAACAGGTTAGTGCAGGGTTACGCATCTCAGCAACCTAACAAGTATTCAGGTGCCTCGAGTATAATAAAAAAGTAATGAAATAGAGAAGCCTGGTGTTTTAAACAAGCTATTAAATTCTGGAAAAGAAAACAGAAGTAGTGCCCCAGGCATACCCCATAAACTCATACCTACTAAGGTTTACAGGTGTATAAATTTAAGAATCTTTATTAAAATTAAATATTACAAGAGCTCCTGAAAACCATTAGCTTTCAGTAACTATTAAAGAAACTAAGGTCTTAACCGATAACCTAAGAGAACCAGGATTTATTCAGTACAGAGTCAAGCACAGTGTGAAACCTTGGGTTTGTGTATTCTGTGTGAAACAAAGACAGTAATGTGTTTGTGCAACTACCATGCAAACTAGTGAACTTGCACACAGGCTGAAAAGTACCTGTTGTCCACTGCCTTTCTCTAGCCGGTCAATCATTTCTTCAAACTGCAGGGCGGTGATTTCCATCTTCTTCTTCAGCTTATTCACAAACGTCTCATCCTCTGAATCTAGGTCGTAGTCTGGCTGCTCTGTATCCAAACTGAAAGCTGCGAGAGGGAGAAGAGTTGGTCACAGGAGAGCCAGACACAGGAAAAGGACTGTCTCCACTAAACACAGCTCCACTTGTGTAAACACGACTACAGGAGGCACCATGCAGAATACTACCATCCTGAATGACTGAGTAATCAGGATATTTCACATTTAATTTAATCCTCCACAGGCAAACTCACATTTTGAATAAATTATGTGGCTACCAAGATAAAAATGTCAAATGCCATGTCATGATTTTATGATGGTCATTTGTATTAAGCAGCAGTACACTTCAAGCAGAGTCAATAAACGCATGTATGTTGCTGTCGAAGATTTGACAAATATGTGTAGTTGAGGCTTGTTATTTTCAGTTTAACAATAAATAATAGAAAACACACAAAAAACAAATAGAAAAAAAAAATGCATTTCTGCACAGGGAAAATCTTCATATCAGACAAACACTGAAACGTCTATGTTGAATATTGATGGATTTTTATTGAGCAACTTAACTCCTGCCAAATGTTGTTAAAAAAAACAGAAATTAAACCATTTTATCATGAATAACTGTGCTTGTGTTTGCTTCTGTGCTTCACCAACTCAATAAAGCAGTGCTGCAGGACCAACACGAGCACCCGGGCTGCAAACTTTACCAGCCACTCGCTCATAAATATTCCCTGTGACTTTATTTTTATTTTGCCCTACCAGTCGGGCCAGAATCTCCAGCAGCGGACTGGAAATTCTCCAGACTATAACATATTAGTCTAGCAAAACTGGGCAAGTGGCTGTCTGCTGTAATCCATCAGCTACTGTGACCCCTGGATGAGCGAAAGAAGTAGGTTCACTGCATTGTCAGAGCAAAACCATAAATCAGCATATTAACCTGTCAAAACCTGAAGCATTCGGAAAGTATGCAGCGTTCCCACTCACTGTCCCATATTTAAACTGTTGGGTAAGAGAAAAATAGAGCTGCAGGGTTCTGGTGAAAGATTCTGCTCCAGTGGTCTCTCAGGTTTCCCTGTTAATTCAAACAGCACATCTGACAGTGGCAGTCCAAACTGAGAACTACTTCTCTATAAGATTCTTTGTTAAACTAAAGAATCAAAGTTTCATACAGCAACAGACTTTTTGTCCAGATGCTGGCACCAGTGTATTTCGGTGCATTTAAAATATTTGCAGAGGGGGATGCGTGACGCTTTAGACAATAACACTAGTTACAATTAACACCTGGGTTGCAAACCTATCATTTCGACTGTGCCAAATTCAGTTTTAAACAGAGCACCATGCCAGGACAATTATCTTTTCCTTCTCCACCAATCCCTAATTTGTATCACCCATGGAGACGGCTCAACTCTTTCACATCACTCATCTGCTGTCAGAGAAACTACAGCCAACAACCATCTTACTCACAGCTTTTCAAGACAGGCAGTATTAAGAATCATGTCTTAATGAAACTCGTGCCAGTTGTGTTCTCTTTCATTGAAGCATCAGCCGCAAACAGAACTGTTCTTTCAAACCGGAAAAACTCAAACACGCAAGTCTCTCAAACATCAGACTAAACCCCCCGAACACATCTGCCGCATTCAAACAGCAACATCACCACGTGCTCGCCAACCACGCACACAGCTAAGAAGTTAATCCCTGTTGCGAGTGGCCTGCTACTCACGCTGTATGTGAATAAGCTGCTTTGGCATCTTGAACTCCCCGGGGTAGAGGGACTCGTAGTGCGTGATGTTGCACTCTGCCTCCGGGACCGGGATAACCATGTTGTCCCGCTTCTCGCCGTAAACCTGCTGCGCCGAGATGGCCCGCTGGAGATGGTGCTCCTGGAAGACAGAGAGAAAACAGCCATTTAAAATACAAGGTCTACAATTTGAGGAGGTCTGCAGACTTTCTTCAGAAAGTATTGTATTGATTTAGTTGTTTACACCCAAGAGACATCTTGGCATCTGACTTCATTACATTCATACGCACAGATAAATGATTACAGTCCAGAGTTCTCACTGGACTAACAGTATGATTTATTTGGACAATAAGCTGTTGGGTGGGAATAGATGGAAAATGTTGTGAAATGTTAAATCCAAAATACGCAACAGATGGAAACGACGCTCCCTGTTTTTTGGTCTTTCGTTAGTATTAGTGCTGAACCATGAACTTGTCGAAGCAGGCAGAAAAGTATTTTTGCAATAGGATGCTATGCAAATAGAAACAGTCACAGTTCTCGCTGCTGTGTTGGAGAGAAACGTGTCATTGGAAGAAGGGTGTTGTATGATTCGGTGCCTGGAATGGGGCATGAGACACACAGAGTATTGCTAAGCGTAGTGACAATCCACTATGAGTGAGTGAGCGTCACAGTCAGTGAGATTGTGCTTCAAAGCCAGAGCCTCCTGGCAAACATGTCAGTTTAAACCCTGCACACAAACGTACCATCGCAGCGCTGACTCACTGTTTCTCATTTGCAACATCTCTTGCTCGAGGAAGTAACAAAGTTAGTTGGAAAGACAATCTGTCCGACGAGTTTACAGAGAAAGCTGAGGCATAATCTGAGAGTTAAGATGAAACACCTGCGACTTTCTCCAGCAACAAAACTTTGTTTTTAACTAACTTGGCAGAACAAGCAAATGAGTCAGTTTGACTCTTGAACTATGCAAGCATAGAATGTTTTCTCATTATATAATCTGATGTTGTATAACATACCAACATAATTGTTATGCTGTGCGGAGGCTAAATTAATTGTAACATTTTCTATGATGAAGTTTTCCTAGTGTTTGTTCGTGACACATATTTTAACACATTGGAAAAAAGTCCAACATTTTTTAGCACTCCATCCCACCTGCCTCATAACACAAGATGCACACAGTCAGGACATCAGGGTTAGAGTGACCAGAACGATGTAGACTCAAAAAATAATTGTTGATTTGTTGTAATAGAGTTAGAAGTTTGAAATAATCTTGATATTGATTTAAAGCCGCCAGCCGTACTGCTGATATACGTCTGAAAACAGAGTACTGCCACCAAAGATCTTAAGTGTTGACCATTTTCCGTAAGTGATGCAACAGATGGTCAATCCAGTCAAACTGACTGAGGCCAATCTTTCTCTAAAAACGACTTTAACAGGACGCCTACTTGTTTTTTCACATTACACACATTTCTCTAACCACAACGAGTTTCTTGGGTAGATATTGAGACATGGGTCAATGTTCCATGACCTACTAAATGTGGCTGGCAAACAGAAAGATCAACCAAAGCAAAACTGTGTGTAGCTGATTTGCCACTGACCGAAAATGATTCAAATTTGGACACTTCGTCATTTGTGTGGGAGTTTTAAGTGGTTAGAGCCTTAAGTATAATCCAAATCCGTGAGGAGCTCTTCGTGGAGTAACAGGAGAAGCGATTGAGAGCTGTGAGCTGGCATGAAAGGACACAGCATGTGTCCTAAGATAACCCATCTGCCCCTGGAAAGCCTTTCAACAAGCCCCTTGTATATTCTCTACAATCAATACACAAACAGAACCGCTTAATGTGTTAACTAGAAGATAGCCAATTTAACCTTGAGGATCCTGGGACTATGCCTGTCCAGGTGAACCTCTCGCCCGGATACAGCTGGAATCCTCAAAGGACAAGTGGTATAAATAATGGAGGGATGGACCCTGGGACCAAAGCAAAGGTGTTCAAGTCTCCCACTGACGCCAGGCCTGGTTGCTGATGGCTCTAAATGAGTGTGGGATGTAAAAATACTGCCATCTATTCACAAATAACTGGTAATTTGTCAGAAAATTAAGCTGGCATGCAAGTCCAAAAACAAATGTTCACACATGCAAACGGGCCATTTTGTTTTTGATTGTTCCAGTGTTTTCAGACCGCCTTGCCAAACTGAATTCTGCACCGCCTTTTACACACAAATACACAATCACATGCAAATAGCCAACAGTTTCATGTAATCATACATGTAAATATCCCTTCGTTTGCATGGTGTGGTTCTCCAGCCCTAGACCATGCAACTTTAACTTGAAAATAGTAAGCTTTGAATGCAGTAAAGTTGCAGAGGAGCACTTGAAATCATTTGTCTCGATGCATCATGGCACGACTCTGCATCGATGCAGAGACACCACGTAATCGATTTTTTAGCAATGTCCCGCTGCTGCATAATTATAACAACTGCTGCTTCAGGATGAGGACAGACGCACATAAAAGGTCCAGTTGACTTTAACCGCATCAGAGTCTCCTGTCTGAGTGTCTTCCCTCCTCTCTCCCGCTGACCTGCTCACACTTAAAACTAACAATAAACACTAAAAATATTTACAAGTTGAGTTGATGACACACGTATTTAAACAGGTGCGCACCGTAGTTCATCTGCTACACACAAGAGACGTACACGGTCAGTACGTCAGGGTTCAATTGACTGGACGATCCGGAATCATGATCCATCACCAACGATTAATAACTGAATACATGCGGTTATCAGTTTTAGAGAGAGACAGAGACGGGCAGACACACATGCTGCAGACACAGGTTCTTTTCCGCAGTTTTTCAAACAATGCAGAGATTTTTTAAACATCTTTGTTGCAGAAGAAGCGATGCCCCGTTTATCTAGGAACATAAATATGAATTCAGCAGGTTTATAGCACCTTGATGCTGCCAAAGGGGTCAGGTGGAACAACCCTGATACACTTAAGGTTTAAAGATAAAACAAGTCTAAACTGAAAGAATGTCAAATCAATGTGGAGCTCTGACGAGTTATTAATTGATAAAGTATTTGGCAAACTAAAGCACACGTGTAATCACAGCAAAAGTCTAAAATACTTTAAAGCACAAATCATGAGGCTATAGAAGATGCACACCTCTAGTAGTCACAGTGATGTGTATCATGTACAGATGCATCTGTTACCGTTTTGTAATTGAATCGTGGCCATCAGACCAAATTGTGATGTACCTAGAGATCCCCACCCCTTGTGTATTCCTGGTTACAAACATTCCCTCCATGACAGCATTTTGCCATGCTTGTGCAAGATGACAAACACAAAGGAGTCTCCCTCTGCATCAGGTTCTCTGCTGATATGACCCAATGTTTAACGAAGCAGTGAAAGATTTGTTCTCGTGTAATTTGTCAAACGCCTTCACCAAAAATGTGCCCTTTGAACCCCGGTGTCTGACATGCTGACGAACCCTTAGTCTAGGGTATAAGCGGAGCTGCATCAAGGGTGCGTGTAAGCAACCAATTAAGGCTGAGCCCCGGCCAGACCTGCCACAGCACACTTCTGCAGAGGATATCAGCTTGGCAGATTGCAGCCGGTATCCCTGAGCCGCCCTCTGACCTAGAGATATCCTGATCTTACGCAGCTGTGATCCTCACAACTACGGTTCACAGGCTGGGATTTCCTCTGCTGCGGAATTGAGGGATAAAGGGCTTTTGTGAATGGCACATGGGAATGGATAAACTAGGTTATTCTAGGACGCATCACGTGAATCTCTTTTAAGTCAAATTTAAGTTAAAGTGTCACTACTATACGTTTCCTTCTGGAAAAGCCTAATTAGTCTGTTCATGCACATGACTCAGCTGTCTTTATTCTCCCCACATTAAAAACACATGAAAAGAGGCCTTATGCATGCACTTGCCTCATGCTATCTCTTCATGAATGCACAGTGGGGACAAATTCTCAAACCCTTTGATTACAGGGTAGCTTCCAACTACACATTCCGAAACACAAAAGGAACACCCATCTTTCACTTCCCTCCCTTCTACACAAAATGTTCTGGGACTGTGGAGACTTCACAGCAGCAGCGGTGCTTTGTCATGGCCACAGATGCCGATAGAGCGGAGACAAATGAAAATCTATTTTCACTGCACCACGCGCTCCTTCCATTAACTGTTCCCAAGGGAAAGAAATAGTTGATTCAAATAAGTCGCCATGGAAACAAAGTGTGGCCTTCAGTAGGTGTTTTCAGCCCGAGCCGACAGGAGGTGAGGCCAGGGAGTGTTGAGGTGGCGATCTGCTCTGTGAGTCAAGGCATACATCCCGTTTTAAAATCCTGGATGAGATGCACGCATGCTATCAAACCAACAAGCAGCCTGGACAAGAAACAGCATGACGAGCTACCTCTGCATTCCAAAGAGAAGACAAGATTTACGTTACTCCAACATCAATAATTCGACAGAGAATCAGTGTTACCCTTGATGAACTACCACAGAACACCAAAATGACATCATACAATCAGTAAAACACACAACCCTGGTTGGGAGCAATGAAACTAATGTGGGTGTGTTGCCTTACTTTGGCATGTCCTCATTACTGTGAGTACCAAGGAAGTTGTGTTTTCATTGTTAAGACTGTCAACTGGGAGCAGAGTACTCAAATTTCTCTAGAAATACAGATGCGCTCCCGGAAAACTCTTGTAATTGATTTCTTTTCAATTAATGTAATAATCCTCTTCACAATTTCCGCACTGAAAATTATAATGCAAACAATGTACCGACTTGTGAGATGTATAATTTCTTCACATGTCCTTCCTTCAATGACTATTAGTCTTTACTTTGTCATTTTCGAAAATTCGTGATCCCTCACAATATTCACCTGCTCATCCGAGCTGGACTGAATCTCTGAATATTTAACTGTGTAAATAAAATGATTGCAGACTCCGTAATTATACGATATGGACACTATGTTCCTACTATTCACCACCATGGCGATGATTCTACAAACTGCAGCAGGAACAAAATGTCTGAAGACAGAACACATAATCGCGTAAGGTTGATTTGTTAATGAAGCACCATGTCTCCAGTTCCACTGCAACCAATGATAGCACAGACATTGATCAGTTACATCTTTCAGGCAGGTAAGACAGCATTTCTCACACCACATGTTTTCAACCCTTTGCCAACCCCTGCAGCCAGCAGCAATGAAGGATTTAAAAAGAAAAGAGCATCCTCATGCATGAATATTAATGAGATCAATACCAGCGCCGCACAAGGTGTGCTTAGTTGATTCTTTGAATCAGCATAACACTTAAGCCAGCTTGTGGTCATTCAGTCGGACACAGCACCGCTCCATTGTTGCTGGACAGGATGTAGGTCAGGGAGCTAAGCCATGCACAGCCTTGTAGTAAAACTGTCCTCTTTATCTCTTCTGTCACTCTGTTATGTAATGCCACTGTGTGCATGTGTACAGTAGGTGGGGGGAGGGCCTGGAGGGGAGGCAGCGCAGAATTTTTGCTGACTTTGCAGGCCCCTGTCTGTGCTTCCCTTGTGTTTGTGTCTGCTGAGGCAACTCGGCTGCAAACGGGGGGGGCTCTCCTGCTGATGAGGTGCCGAGAGGAAATCAGTGGAGCGGGCCAGGACGAGTAATAAACACCAGATAATACACCCCCCCTCAATGCGCCGTCCACAAGCAGAAGCAATAACCACCAATCAACTGACAATGAAAAAGTATGTCCCATTAATAATCCAGTACATAGCAAAGCAGCAAAGCAGCACAGCCACAAACCAAATGAGGAGCGTTACTTACAAAACCTTTTCTACTTATGCTGGGAATTCACATACATTACCAGAGCTTTATCCAACCTGACAAGCTGTGGTCTTATAGTAATGGGTTTATATAATCTTCCCACAGGCATGAGGCAAACAAAACATTTATGTAATGAATTATCTCCCTGCAAAGCAAATAAATAAACTACAACAGATTAGTTTAAAAACTGGAATAATAGTGAGGATTATCCAAAATATTGGCAGATCAGTGCAGCTTTAAGCAATAAACTAAACGTCCATAAGATCCATGTTTAAAGTGATTATTATGTATAAACTGCACAAATGTATTCACTAAACTCACAACTGTACACAAACAACTCGCTTACAGGCGCAGGCACTGATCTGCTGCAAGGCGCAAAGTTTTGCATGAACCATTATTGCAATTAATGAATAACTACAAACACTAAACGTGGCTGCAGCAATAACCAAAGGCAGCTAAATTGAATAAATCCGCCTTTAAAACGAACACCATCTCCATCCACAACTTCTCACACTTCCGCATTCCAAGACTGTGCAAACATGCAGATACATGCTCTGGTTAAATAAAGGGCTGGTTCGGTACACGCTGCCCCGGCGCGCGGAGTGCAGCCGGCTCTCCGCACACATGGCGGAGCCGGAGCTGTCAACAAGCAGCACCCAGCTGTCAGAGCGGCGGCGGCGGCGGGCTCAGTGTCTCCCCCTGGCCTCCGCTCGGGGAAGCTCCGGCTGGGGCCGAGGCCTGCGCCCGCTCCGCCGCCGCCACAGAGAAAGTCAACAAAATGGTGGAGCGGAGAAAAGTCACGTGACTCCTTTGTGCCGTCGAGCGCACTTTCGGGGGAAACAAGTGAACACAACCGGGCTCGCGAGTAAAATATCGAATCGTCGTGTTCTTACGACGCCGCCCGCGGTGGAACGTGATCGGAACATCATGTATTCGTCGAGAGCCGTCGTGTGCAGGAAAGCGCAGCTATGGCCGCCATTTTGCACAAGCTTGCGCAGGCAGGCACAGCGGCGCCCGTCGACATGAAAACACGTCCGAAGAGATGCAGCAGCGGCCGGGCAGCAAATGTAAAAACATACCGATTCCTCCTCCTTCTCCATCCCGGTCGGCATCTGCGGCACCGCCCGGTTGATCGAGGCATATTCGTGCAGGTCCGGCAAATCCTCGCAGCGGAAGACGGGCAGAGGCTTGCTAGCATCCAGCGCCCGAGCCCGAAACGACAATTTACTCATTTTTATATGAAGAGATGCAGCACAAATCTACTCGATCCGCTCGGAATAACAGCAGCTCCGCCTCGAGCGCTCATGGAGGAATCTGTCGCGGTCTCTGGGAGTCAGCCGGTCGATCGAGGGCAGGCTCGGGTCCGTAGCAGCGCGATCAGAGCCGGGCAGGCCCGGGTCTTGGTCGCTCTCTGTCGGTCTATCTTTCCCCTAGGCTCCGCTGTTCCTCCCCGGTTCAATACGCCATGGCCAACATGGCGGACATGACAAACTCATGCAGCTCTCTGCGAGCGGCCCAACCCCCTCGATCACAGCAACAGCCATTCCCACGCAGTTTCGCACGCGTGCGCGCTCGCGAGGCCCTTGGGGTAGGGGGTGAGAGAGAAAGGGAGGGAGGGAGAGAGCGGGTGAGGAGGAGAGGTGGTGGTGTGGGGGGGGGGAGGATGCTGATGAACTTCCCAGGCTCCGGATGTTCTCATCCTGTAATAACCCGGGATGATGCTGATGTACCGGGACAATATTTATTCTTTTACGTGGATTTTAATCATAAATGAATATAAAACACAATCGGACTGCATCACCTCAGCATTTAATAATGTTTACCGGCGAACCCCCCCCCCCCCCCCCCGATTAAAGTCCGGAGAAGTTTCTTCATCCTAACTTTCCAAGGTCACAAAAGGTCAAAATTATACCCTTTGTTAAAATGAACATGCAATTAAATCATATGACACGTTCCTTCATTTAGATTCAGTGGTTTTGCAAATGTCGCCATCCTGTGGTGCAGAGAGCAACTGTCATCTCGTGCTTCACTTCCATGTTCCAGTCAGACAGGTTCAGACAAGGCTGGAACAGCGTGTGAACATTCCCTCTAACCGTCCTTTTGTCTTGATGTATGCAGAGTTGTTCCCTCACGTATATAGGGAGACGAAATAATGTTGTGTAACAAATTTAAAGTGGTATGGGGAAATTGAGCGCATTTCCTTTAACGTTAAAGCCTGCAAACTGATAATGTGAAGCTTAGTTATTTATAATAAAACAGTACAATTGGCAAGATACCAAAAGGTAAACAAATACAGCCAGAGGGAACATTCTGAAACTACCCCACACTTTGTGGTCATCAAGTCATAAACAAGAGCAAAGTCCTGGAGTAAATGACTGATGCTCTTTTGTAATTCTGTGTCTTGCCATTAACAATACTTTTGCTATGGAGTAATTATAATTGACCATTAAAATGACAAAATAGTTAACTCTTCACCTTCTTGTGATCAAGTGAACCGACATCCCAGAGCTGCCTCGCCTTCTTGTTTGTGGACGTCATAAATCAGCACAGTCGTCTTCTGCAGTCGCCCAAAGCGTGAATAATGAGATCCCTCCACACTGAAATGCTACTTAGTATTATTCTTAATAGTTCAGCCTACAACTGCTGCACATGTTTACTTTTACTGTATATTTACATTTGATTTAAATGCAACGAGTAGCCTGCAAAAAAAAAAAATATATAGTTTTAATTTGGTTAGTGTATCCAAATGCCTCGACATTGACACTGGCTCCCAGGCATTGAGCAGTGCACACATCATCTCACCAGGGTTCTTTTAATATTACAGCTCCATGCCTATAATGTCAAATGGAAAAACATAAGTATAGAAAGTAAAAATCAAAATGAAAACGATTTATATAATCTCACTCTTGCTCCACTTGCTGCCTGCAAGATGAGAGTAAGATATTTCAAAGTATTATGTCCAATAATCAGTCTTTTATCCCTGATTATATAAAGTTGCATTGCAAGAGAACTCAAGCACCATTGATTAGAAAGACACAAAAAAAAGTTATGATTCGCTTATCAATAAAACAAATCTCCTGGTAAAAAGTTTGCAGGCTGCGACTCAGGCAGTAGAGCAGGTCATTCACTAATCAGGGGGTTGGTGGTTCCATCCCTGGCTCCTCCGGTATGTTTGCCAAAGTGTCACGGGGTAGACATTGAACCCACAAATCGCCCATGTAAGCACTGCTGTATGAAAGTGTGAATGGGTGGATGTGACCTGTATTGTGCTTTGAGTGCACAATACACCAACACCGATCAGTCTGAGTACCAGTTATCAGCATATACAAAGATAAAGATAAATATGTAGGGGTGGTTTTACGGGTTTGCCCCACTGTGAAATCACAACCTCAACTTTTAGCTACCTGCTTTTTACCTCAGGAGCTGCTCTCAGACATGCACTGAACTTCTGAAATTATCCCGAGGCATTGTATGCTAGAATGCAAATGTCAGAGTCAGTTGGACCAGACATTGTTGGAAGTTTTTCTGCCAAACCCATATCAAAACTCCAGAGAATGTCTGAGTGAGCCCACAAAGACGTGTGCTACATGTAGAAGATATCAGCTTGGATAACGAGATTCAAAAGCTTCTGCAGACATAGGCCAACCCTGATGTTGTAAACAGAAGTAGGATTTTTGCAGTGGAATATACATGTCGTAACCTGTCTCCTGCATGTTTTCCAAGACTCCACCCGTCACCTGAATGTTTTGGACATCTTCCTGGTATTGTGAAAGTGCCTGACCCAGAAAAAATCTCCTTATTACGTTATTCACAAGTGAAAGTCCAGATCCAGTTGTCCGGACATTTTCCGGTGGTGACAAACGGGAGCTCAACATATGTAAATACTACATATCGTAGTATTTTATCAGAGTGGAACAGGAAATTCAAATAACCTGCAGGGCCGGGAGACGGTTCCTGTCGGCATGGGTGACTGATCCAGGCGTCGCCGGGTGGCGTGATCATCATCATCATCCGTTCGGGAGCAATAGGCTCACAGCTGAAGACCATAATGGAGGCCTGTGAAACAGAGCAGTAACAGATACAGGCTAATATCAAAGAAATATTGTTAATCTGGTCAAAATACATTACACTTTACAATATGAGAAATATCCCAGCATTTCTTGTAATATTTTCCTTTAGTTACAGTAGTAAAAGGAATATAGAGCTAAAGATTTGACAATCTGCTCCAAAATACACTCAGTCAAGATCATATTTAATTATTTAGCAAGTTAAATGTCAATTATAATGAATTCACACGCCCCTGCCTCCACACTGGGTTTGATCATGTAGAACAAGTTTAGTTGCTACGAGTGCAGATTAGTACAAACCCACATATGGAGGAGCAGAGAGGGGGTAGAAAAAAAAAGATCCAAGACATGGCAGAAAACCCCAGCGGATCCCGGCATCATCTGGAGGGGGACGTCGAGCCTGCATCGCCACGGAGCCGATTACCGAGCAGCTTTCAGCGGGGTCGTAATTCCCGTGGAGCCCAGAGATCAGACACAGCTGTTTGCTCAGCGACACCGAGGCTAGCTGGGAGCTAACGCTAGCTTAGCCCACTTACCCTGACCCTGCGCCATTTACAGTGCGCGGACACACGCTGCCACACAGTTTAACACAACACCAACTTGTGCGCAATCACACACGCGTGTCTCTTTCGAGTCCCTGCGCAGAAAACACGGGGTGAGCGATGAATTAGCAGGAGCCGGAGTTTTTTTTTAACTTACCTGCTGCTAGCGAAGCCACAGGGGAGGAGGAGGAGGAGGATGGCAGCTCTTCCTCTGGTTGTCATGCTAGCGCGATGCTAACGCTCGTTAGCTCGCTTCAGGTCGCCAAAGAGAAGGAGGATGAACGTTTCCTCCTCGTGGTGTCACAGCGGATCGATGGAGACGCTGAGAACCGACGGGGAGTGAAGCTGAGGAAGAGGAGGAGGCGTCCTGACGATGAAGGTAAAACTTAGACACTTCGGTAAAAAAAACACACACACACACGAAACTGACCACAAGACACTCTGCAGGACCGTTCTGATTGGACGGCGAAAGCCACCAATCACCTGTGGAGAGCTCCGGGAGGTGATGAGCTCATTGGTCCCGGTTATTCCCCCCCGCCCATCCAGGAATAATAATAATAATAATAATAATAATAATAATAATAATAATAATTTCAATAGGGCCTCCCACTGTCAGTGCTCGGGCCCTAATAATAATAATAATATTAGGAAGAAGAAGAACGACCTTAATAACAACAATCATAATAATAATGTTATTAATAATAAGTACAATAATTATAATAACTACAATGAGAAGAAGAATCATATGCATTAACAATGAGAAAAAAACTAGGCTACCAATAATTTATTTAAATACACAGGAAGTAGTTGAGAAAATGGGAGTGAATAATACATATAACACTTGCAATACTACTATTGGTACCATAACTATACTTCTACTTTCACTAGTACTACTACTACTACGATTAATGACAAAACAAAATACATACATAAAAGAATACTTTTATTACAGTTCAGTGTTTAACATGCATTCAAAAGTAGAAGAGCAATTGTTAAAAATAAAACCGAATGACTGAATAATAATAATACTAATATTACTCCTCATCATCATCACTCATCAGTTCAGTGCTAAAATGGTGCATTTAAATGTAGGAAAGCAAACAGCTACCCATAAATATATATTTGCTTATGAATGCCATAGGAAAATGAGACTTGTTTATGATTTATTTATGCCACTCACGGACCAGTGATGTGATGTAACAGCTGCAGTGCCCTCTCCAAAAATGATTATTGTGTTATGTCACTGTCTCCAGGGCTTGTGGCGGTCACCTCCCTCACTCCCTCCCTCCCTCCCTACCTCTCCCTCTTCCTCTTCTCTCCCTCACCCTCCTCTCCTCCTTCTCTTTCTCACCATCTCTGTCCCCCTCACACGAGTCTTGTCGCAGCACAGCCTCCGCCGCCTCCTCTGACGCTTTTATTTTTCTGCAACGTGCATTTCTCATGATCAGACACGGATGAAAGAGAATGCTGCATGGTGGAAGCATATGGAGTCATTTTCTCTGATGCTGCTCCCCCACCACCAACACCACCACCACCACCACCTAGTGAGTGCCTGCCCAGTGACTCTGGGAGTGGAGGAGGCATCGCTATGATTAATATTGCTTTGCTAGTCTCCCAGCAAGGTCATCAGCAGCCATCTGTAGGCAGTGGAAAAACCCTAATCTCCATTTAGATGTGAGCGTTCCATTGTTTCTCTGTGCTTACACGATTCAGCCCAGTGCACTGGCAAAGAAGCTGGCACATACACTTGCAGAATAATTTTTTGTTGCACCGTATACTGCACAATCTAAAACCTGCAGTGCTCACGTTGATGGATTCACAGGTGTCTCAGAGTATAGCGCAGAAGAGTCTGCGTTTCATGCTGCTGTCAGAAATAGCATCTCCAATGACTGTGGTGAATTGTAAATGAATGGGAAGTTGCCTCATCATTTCCAGCAGGGTGTCACTTTCCTCTCGTCTCATCTAGAGGGCAGTGGAGACCCACGTGAAGACCCGAGCCTCTGCTGGCGTTACAGTGCAGAACGCTCATCTCACCACCTCCTGCCTTCTGAGACCCATGTGACACCGCTGAGCGCAACATTGTCAGCATGCACGGCAGAATACTCCTTGCATAAGTCTTGCAGAATATTACACTATGTGCAATTAGCTTTCATGGATTTTAATAATGTGGGAGCATTAAAAAGAACAATTGTGAGAAGCAGTGTATGTGTGTGGGTGTGTGTGTGTGTGGGGGGGATGCTGCTGTTTGAATTTGTTTGTGTGCAGTGCTCGAGGGAATGGTTGGAGCCCGGCGGTCCGGGGATGAGATCAAAAGGAGCGACTCAGACATCAACACCCACCACCAGCCCCCCCACTCCCCAAACAAGTTGGACCAACTGCTGACAGCAGCTGAGATGAAGGATGCTGTTGTATCTCTGCACTTCAGGACACGGAGCTACACGACGTGGATCCAAATCCCAATCGGGGCTCTCACTGTTCTCTGTATTTTGGTCTGACAGTTGTTGTGATGGCTCTTTTGTAACTGGGGCTTGTCCATCTGCACCAAAGTGGAAATGAGTCCCTATACTGGGCAGTTTTTTTGGATACTTATTCAAATTCAGTGCTTGTAAATCAAAGGCTTCCAGTGATCAAGCATGACTGTTGAATTTTCTTGGCATATGATTTAGCAAACAACGCCACATGTGAGAATTCGTTCATCCTCTCCTCTCACTTGTTTCCCCTCCTGTTAGCTCTGTGCCGTATTTACAGTCTGCTCTTGTTTCACCCTGTTAGTTGTCAGAATGTCCCCGCGCCAGTGTCACCGAGACAAACTCCTGCGTTTTACTACACAGCTGTCTGACTTGACCGACAGGAGAGGAGGATGCGTGTGGACAGGTCTCGCCCTGTTTCCAGCGTCTCTCTGGAAGCGGGCGAACTCCCTGCGGTCACCGATGCTGGTGAGCAGTTTCCATAGCAGCAACCGAGCCACACCCAGCAGCACCACGACAGAGGCTGATAGCACTGCGGTAATCAGCGTCACGTCTGGACCTGATGGGCATGCTTGAGACACACGGGGAAGCCATAGCTCTTCATCAGAAACAGACTGTCGAGATTGATTACAAAAATGTGTTTCGGCGCGAGCAGCTCTAAGTGGATTACAATACACAGACCACTTAAAGTAATATTAGAGCGCCGCACATGATAAACTACGTTGTCAATTTGTGTGGGTACAGAGGGGGGCCGCATGCAAAAAGAGAACATTTAAGGAATTTAATCTCTCAGACAAGTTTCTCTGCTTAAGCCGCACTTTGTGTTTAAGTATCGTGAAATATGGACGATGAATTTGTCTCAATAGAGAAAACCCCCCTAGAGCTGCCTTAGCTGACACAAGTTACTGAATTGCTCTATTGCTGTCGATGTATCGGTGCAGTCGTGAGAAGAATCGAGAGAATCACCTCGTTGTAGCTACATGGGCGCGGATGGAGTCGTCTTTTTGTCCAGGTCTCAGCAGGAAGTGCACTCTGCAGCCTTCCACCTCCACACGAGGGCCTGAAGACGGGGCTACTGCTGCTAAGTCACCAGCCGGACCCACCAGAGTGAGGCTCAGGTGGACACACCTCGTCTCACACTCCCCAGGATTCAAGCCTCGTGAGAAGGACCTGCACATGATGCCTGCTCTGTGGAAAAGAAAGATCCAGTAAACACAACATGTGACCATATATATATATATATCCCTACCCACATCCCCTCATCATCCATTCATCGCCCCTCACTCATCCGCACCTGAGTCCCTATATCATCCTTCCCTCATCCCTATCCACATTCATTCATCCGTTTTCCCCTCATCCCTCATCGCTTCATCCTTCCCTCATCGCTACCTGCATCTCCTCATCATCCTTCCCTCATCCATGTATCATCCTTCCATCATCCTTACCTGGATCCCTTCATCCTCCTTTCCTTACCCCTACATCCCTTCATCCTCTCGTTCCTCTTCCCTTCTTATTCAATTTTGTGCATTCCTCTGTCATGTCTCGTTCCAGGTACTTGGTGTCACCAGTGTTCACCAGTTCATTCTGCATACATCGATGTCCAGGTCCTGGTCACCTAGTCTTTGTACCAGTGCACGATGCAGACGTTGGGGCAGGAGGGACAAGGTTTGTCCTGTAGTGCTGCAGTGACTGTCCCCTCTGCACAGATCTGTCCGCCCTGAGACAGACAAGATCCAGGCTGAGGGGACATTCAGAAGCTTGACCAGAGAATGAGACACACACACACACCCTGCAGACACTCTTGTAGTTCCCTGGCAGCAAAAACACGATAGAGGACATGAGATATGAGCACCTCTTGGAACACGAGACACATACTGAACAGTGTGTTGCCTCCTCCCTGCAGTCCTTGGTATTGATCACAGCTGAAATCTCTGCATTCACACAACTGCCCATAGTAAGCGTGTCTCTTCTCTGAAACACACTCAGCGTGCACTGCATAGGTCTCATGTGTTGTCATGTCCCCTCTCTCCCGTCTCTACGCCTGCAACAGAGACACAAACATCTTCTGTTGCGTCCACCTTCACTGACTTGAGATCAGTCTCGTTATCGATGCCGTCGAGCTTCACCTGCACTCCAGAGTGCCGTTGCCATGGCTACAAGAAGGGGCTGTGTGGGACCACGTCCTTTTTGACATGAGCTCCGGCACATGGGTCTCAGCAGGACCTCAACCTCTTCACTATAGCCTCGGGGGTTTAATAATAACATGGGACGGCCTTTGTGAAGCAGTCACGCACAGGGGGGCTGTCATGCTTACATTAAAGCTCACCTAGAGGGGAGGTAAGAATTCCCAGAGCGCATTTATAATGCTCGACTAATGAGGTAATCATAATTAACATTACCATCGCTTCCACTGCCCATGGCCTCATGGCTACAGCGGCACTTACACTTTACCCCACAATGAGCCAGGTGCAAGCCTCGTCACCTATGGAGATGTAGGAGCACCTCCTGCCTCGGCCCACGGCCCTTTACACTGTGAAGTGTGGCAGTTAAAGTCTTAAGGCCAAGTAATGCTTCTCCGAGTCTGTTATGGATTAACACTTTTTGATTTATAGTTCTCCGTTGCTGAAAACAATTGGGCGCCAGAACAGTAGGTGGCGCAACGGAAGACGAGCTTAGAGAAGCCTACCTCATGAGTTCTCAGAAGAAGTCGAAGTGACACGTTCATTATTTACCTGCTCCCGGCTTTTCACACACACACAGTGTACGATGGCAACTCAATAAAATAAAGTGACACCCAGCGGGTCAAAATGCTTATGTTATCGTTTCTTAGCGCAGCGGTTCCCCGGTCGTGTTTCCGAACTGCGTTGCTAATTCAACAGCTTGAAGCTACATGGAGGCAGCTAGCTTCCCCCCCCAGCTTCCACACACAGTCAGCAGGGACTCCCGATACTAACTACTACCAAGTATTTGCTTCTAGCCTGATGGTGTTTGAGAAAGAGTGTCATGACAGCCGTGGAATTAAAGTCGTGACAGCATGTTTTTTCACAGTTACCACCACAGTTAGCATGGTGGCTAGGACGCTAGCGCCGTTATGAAAGTTCGTTATAATCGTATGTGATCGTACACACATGCTGTAAGTGCTCTAACCAGCCACCGTCAGCCGGACAACTCCGCTGGCTTAACACACTTGTCACATTCATCGTAGAATCGTAGTTGTGTTTTGGTTTATTGTGATTTAGGGAATGGAACAGGAAGTTTGAGCTCCGGAAATTATGTTGTTCCGAAATACTGTCGTTAGCGGACCAATCACAGCCAATGGCTATCTGTAGGCTCTCCGCCATGCCAATGTGTAGTGAGAAAAATCAGAGCTGCACGAAAAGCTTTTTGCGGAGCCCGGAGAGGAGGTTCCACGGCAAAGAAGGCGGTCCTATCTGTCCGTGTCCGTCAAAACAGAGAAGCATAAATTGGCCTTTAGGGATGAAATGATGTCTGCATCCTGCACACATGTGACTAATGTCACTAAGAAGGGAGTTTCTGCCTCACTTATATTGAACTCATAGAATATTATCTGCAGGATGTTGTTGGAGTTGTTGAGTTCTGTCTGTACGTTTTGGGAAGATGCTTTTTAGGCCCTGTAGCATAGCAACAGTGTCCTATGATAATTATATACAGTATATATAATGAATACACAGTTTGTGTTTATTGAGGCTTAGACAGCTTCTCTTTCTAACAACTGAACATATCAGAATCACTCGTTCAGATGGTTGACCTCCACAGGATGCACGTGAGTAAATATTATTTGTATTGTCGGAGCCAGATATTAAAGGTCATTTAAAGGGGAATAAATTACTTAGATTTCAAGAATAAAGTTGTAATGTTATAACTAGAATACTTCTGTGCACATCAGCAGCTCATTGTCATAAGTATGAGGATTATGAAAAGATAAGCTGCCTCTTTTGTGGAGGAGGAAATGTCTGGTTATAATCGACTATCTTTATTCTTGTAATATTACAACTTCATTCTCATAATTCTCATGAATTATGCAATATTATGCAGCAAATACAAATGAATCCACCACTAAAAATAGTCTCAAACTAATGCTGTAGTTACTCCTGATAGAGGATTGTTGCCAAGAACTCTAGAACCCAGTAATTGTGAGAAATTATTCTGCCTTAATAAAGTAAGAGTATTGTGCTTTAAGTTTGTCTCCTGAGAGCAATAAAAGTACAGAATAGCAGCAGCAGCCTTAACCTTGGATTTCATGGCAGAGAGGGTTGTGTATTAACCAGACGTCTCAGGTAAAAGCTCCACATGAGTGGCTATAACGTGAAACCCTTTCTATTCACTGCTATAAAATCACTATAGGTTTACAACTGCAGTGTCAGCGCAGTGACTGAAGAGCAACTCACATTACAGCACAACGTATATATGCATTAAAGAAACCGCAATAAAAAAACCCGGATGAATAATGAATGAACAGAGATGGCCTCCGATGTACCTCGTGCAGGCGGGAGTCATTTTCTGTGACAGCGACGATGATCTGGATGTTCTTCTGTCTCAATGTCTCCACGACGTGAGTCACCCAAGGATAGTCCTGACAGAGTGGGAGTCGGGGCAGAGGCAAAACACGATGCATAACACTCAAGCCGGAATAAATATGTGTAATCAGTATCTAAGCACGGTCCCCCCTCTATCGCCGTCCTCCCATCTAACAATTCCCTCCATCACTCATTTCATTCACTCTCCCTGACAGACTTTCCATTTCCTCCAAATAGATAAATAAAGTACCATTCAGCGAGGAGCGATGCACGCATCTCGCACATCCATTCACAGCCTTGGGTGGCCATTTCTCAGGCAAAAATAGATTAATAATATCTATATTCACTCCACCTGTCAGCGGCCGAGACAGCAATGAGGTCAAGACACACAACACTCTTATCAACTTCATCAGAGGGCGATATGGATGTTTACAATGCAGGGACAAAGAAATACTGGTGAATAGACACACTTGGACATTCAAACACCGTCACACACACACACACACAGTGCGATTAAGAGATGAAAGCTTTGGTTTGGATTACTCCTCAAACACTCCAGCTGTTTTCCCATCAGGCCGTTTCTGTCAGCGTCGTCTTCACCCAGGGAACTGTGCTGTTGATTCTGACCTTTAAATCTCTGTCTTTGACTCCTGCCTGCAGCCTGGACCTCCATCCCACCGCGAGGATTGCAGACGGGAATCAATTTGCCACGTGCAGCAATATCTGGTCCATAGGATAAACATTGTACGCTCCTTGGGGCTGTGGCTATCCATAGCGTGCACACACACACACACACACAGCTGTGATGTCTTGATCTGCTGAATTGAAGCTTTGGTTTTTGACATGAAGAAAGATATGTCACAAAGCTGCATTAATGTGTCTTTTTATACGCAACAGGGGATGAACTTCAAAAACATACTGAAGAAAAACACCCCTGACCACCTTGAGTTATACCTAGTTATATCGGAGACGAGGAGCAACATCATAATATCATTAAAACAGTTTCTGTCTACTAAATTAATATATATATATATATATGACATTAACTCAAATTGTATCTCCCCCTCAACAGGATTACAAAATCTACTGAATGGGTTCAAACAAAACTTTAGTGAGAGAAAGATCTTTTTGGTGTTTCTTTACATTTTCACCAAATTACTTGGAAACAATTTATGGATTGTGAAGGAAAATAGAATGAAGCATATCTAGAGGACTGATATCTATGAGTGTTTGCAATTTGGTGCAGCTTAATTAAATAGAGTGGGACTATTGGGTTATTGCTCTCTATCATTCCAGTTTAACTTTGTTTCTAAAGGGTTTTATAGAAAATTACCCACAGGGTATCAAAAGTAAACCACGTATCTTATTGGCTTTAGAATAAAATAAATTAAACTCTAGTCTGCCGTAAAACAGAAATAGGCCTGATGTTTTTTTTTATTATGTTTATCGCCACAAAACAGCTGCATTCACTTAACACAAAAAGCCATTTGATTAAGTATTAAAGCTCCACTCGACACGTAACCTGTGTTTTTACTTGGTTGTTCACATTTGGGAACTTTCCATCGTTGGGAAGCTGCACAGCTTCAGTGGAAAACACCGGCAGACGAGTCACATTCCTCCAGTCGACCTGCTCCTGCAAGTGAAGAACATCACACGGTCAATAAAGTGCCAATTTGCAGTAAATGCAGCACCTTCCCTGACATAAGGGATTCTGATCGGCCGTTGGAAAGAAAGACCTTCCTGCTTTTGTGTGTAATCAAATGACTGTGGATGAGAAATACTTTGTCTTCATGCTCTTAAATCTAAAACCTGTCATTATGGAATTATTCTTGTTAAAATTTTAATTAAAATGAGCTTGAAATACAAAACTGACCTGGTGCAGTTTCCCGTAGGAAGCTCAGCGTTCTGAAGTGTCCCTCTCGTCAGCCGTCTCTCCACTTCCTCCTCACATCGCCCACCCGAACAAGAACAACAATCTGTGTACTGCAGCCTTGCCACCCCCCCGCTGGGCATCCTCACATTACCTCTCACTCAGCTGCTTGCATCAGGGCATCCAGCCCCCCCCTGTCTGGTAAATCCAGGTCACAGGAGATCCACTGCTCCACCACAAGCTCAGCGAAGAGGCTCCTGTTAGCGGCGAGGCTCAGGACGTGGCAGTAGGTGAAATTAGGGGCACAAGGCCACGGCTCGGGACTTACAGGGATTCATTCGTGGTGCTGATCCACAAATACACCAAAACCTTTCAGAGAGGGGATGAATCGAGGGGAGAGAGAAGGAGCGGCACGTTGTTGGATGTGATTTTGTGGCTGAAGGAAAAGTGAATAACGAACATTCCCTCTTCTTTCAGCAGTTACCAGTTGTCCTTGAGCAAAGCACGTAATCCCCAAGAGCTCCAGTGGTGCTGCTCAGTGGCCAATAGTAAGATTATGAATGTACCGGGCAGCTCTCGGGAGTGTGACTGGGAGAATGTGTCACGAGGGTATTCCATAGAAAGGAGAACAGAGGTATGAAAAGTTAAGAATAAAGTGTGTTGGCCTACATTTCAGGTGAGGATGAGAATGAAATGGAGGCGGTCGGACTCATTCTGAAGTTCTCTGTGATATTCATCATCTCGATCTTGAGGTCAGGGCCCAGCTTCTCGACAGTGATCAGATCGTCCTCCAAGGAGAAGGACTGGTCCATCATGTTGTCTGAGCTATATAACAGCTAAGAAGCTTATTATTTTCCATATGGCCTGTGGATTTACGGATGTTAGAGATTTGAGGAGGGGGGTTTCCACAAACATTTTTTAGGGCTGAGTTTTGTATGGGTATTTATTATTTTCTTTTCAAGCCAAAAAAATGAATTAAAAGTATTTGAATTAAGAGTTTTTGGATGCTGTTCAAAGCTGAAGATGCATGACAGCTTCTTAGTGAAATTTGAATAAGAAAAACTTTGCTTGACCCCTCTATGCTGTCGTCAGTGTGTTTGCTCTTTAGGATGGAAGATGATCTCTAGGTTCCTCAGAAGGTCAGTGGCCCCTCTGGGGTCCTCCAGGCAGCCGACAGGACAGCCTCTGCTCAGCAGCTCCCTGGCCGTGTCACAACGTTCCCATATGAGCTGACCCACTTCTGGAAAATTCTTAAATCAGGTAAAGTCCTAATATAATCCCTCGGCCTAAAAATGATAAGGTATTACCATGAAAATATTCTGTATATTTATAATAGGGCCACATATCTTCTTCCTTCCCTCTTCTTATATCTCCCTCATACCTGTTTTCTACTTTAAATCCTAAAATTACATTTATATGGTCGAATGAATTCCAGATTGGGCCGTCAAACAAAGATCTCTCAAAAAGCTCCACTGCCTTAAAGGAAGGGAATCGAACTACTGAGAAACTTTCTTCATGGTTCCTAACAGCACACAGGGTTGCATTAACATTGATCCCTTCAGAGGAGAAGGCAGAGCGGGTTTCCGAGGCCACTCACCTCCTCAGCAACACCCAACACAGTGTGCCTGCCCCCCCCCCGCTGCCAGACACTCTCTCCACAGCTCCCGACCCCCTGACTTTGGCGTCCGTGATCTGAATGGACTGTAGGTGCAACAAAAAGATGTGCTTCCCCCCCGGGCATGAAAGCACCGGATCACAGAGGAGAAGATTTCCCTCTGGTTCACTTTGGAAGCTTCGTGTTTTTTGTTCCTTACTCTTCAGATTTAAATAAAATCATCAGTCATCATCATCGTCCCAGACTTAGCAACGGTTGTGTTCTCTCGAGTGAAACTGGAAAACCAAACACATCTTGAGTGCGTGACTTTCCATATCGAACATGCAACCTCACAAATAATTCCATTTGAAGGCAGCATGTGATCTGAATCATGCAGACGAGGCCAAACAGACACACTGGACATCTACACACATCTACACACACTGGACATCTACACACATCTACACACATCTACACACACCAACTTCACATGCACTGGACACTGATTTTACAGTCTGGGCTTTGTCTGGAGGGGGGGGTCCTTTCAGTGTTTCAGACAGTTTCTCTTTTGTGTGTTTGTGTGTGTTGTTTGTAGGTTTTTTCTAAGATAACATTAAGAATATTTACATTTAAAAAAACTGGAAAATAAAATACGCAACTTTAGCTGCAGCTAATTAGCATACATTAGCATCAAGGCTGATGGATGGGAGGAAATAGCCTGGTGATAATCTGAAGCTAACAAAATTGGGCTTTAAGTTAAGATAAGATAAGATAAGATGAGATAAGATAATCCTTCATCAGTGCCACAAGGCTGAAATTTGCAGTATTACAAGCAGCAAGAGTCAAAAAGCCATCAGCAACATGCAATACTGAAGTGTGAGGAATATAAAATGTGTAGCGTATAATGTTGGTGCTTTGTTCTTTTGCAGTCTTAAATCTGGCAGAGGATCTGAATCTGACTGATTGGCAAACATCTGGTCTTATGGGCTATATATGATTTAGAGCTTGAAGTTGCAAATAAACCTTAAATTTCTCTCCTTTAAATGCTGATTGTGAAAATCAGGGATACGGTGAAGATGTAATTGGGATGTATAGTGTGAATTTAGCACATTTACCAGAGCATTTGGATTCCAACCTGATTCCGTTTGTCAACACCGATGCTGGAAATGCTTCACAGATGGGAACACGTGTCCGCCAGCTGTCCCGTCATTTCTGAATCTCCGCTGCATTTAAAAAAAACAGCCCTGAGCCCCGCGGAGATGACGAGAGCCAATTTTGAGAGCAAAGCAAACCGGTGGGATCCTGGCTACGATCTAAATGAGAATTTGTGAGTGGTAAGAATAATGAGACGGTTTACTTTTATTGCATCCTCAATGAGAGAAGTATCGACCCGCCTCGTGTTCCTGTGGCGTCGCACCCGCAGCATAATAACCGGACACCAGGTTTATCTGGAGAAAAGTGGGGGAAGAAGAAAGAAAGCAATTTACTGAGTGAAAATGTGAACCATTCTTTCCTTTCAAATCAAGGAGAGGGGGAGAGCAGTGGTAATTGTTGTTTAAGGAAAATAATCTCGACACCAAGCCGCTCACAGAGGAGCCTGATATTTGCTCCTCTGGGTGTTTGGTCCACATATTGGCAATAAGAGGCACTTACCGGGAAGGATTTAGACAAAGTGGGCGTCCTCCCCCTGGTGGATGAAGCAGATGCTTCCTGTGCAGGACATGACTTTGTAGGACTCCACCACCATCACCACCACTCCCCTCCCCCCCCCCCCCCCCTGTTATCCTCTTCCTTACAGCAGCCACAAGTGGATATTCCGGCTTATGTCTCTGGGTCCTGAGCAGCAAATGATCTCCTCAAGTAAGGCCAACGATAAAGAGAATAAGTCCTTGGTTTTCTGCTGAGAGAAGCCGAGGGAAGGGAAAAAAAACACTTTTCTGTCACACTTCCCCTCGTACGGCGCGGGGCTGGTGTTAGAGATCAAACGCTATATCGCTCGCAATCTTTGCTCCGCTCGGCTTTTCTCGATTGTTTGGCCTTGCTGACCACGGTGTGAGACTAAAGCCTGTGCGGAAAGATATTGACCCGGCTTCACACCGGCTAAATTAGTTTTAAGGACACGTTTCTGGGGCTTAAAATCCCTGCTGGAGAGAATCGGGAGGTTCCTTCTTGCACGAGCAGAACATTGGAACCACAGAGGAATACTGTCCAGGGCTGTGTGTAAACCAATCTGTGATCACATGGCATCATGGACTAAAATAATAGGATGATGTAGTGAAGACGGGGAGTAAATATGCAGTGAATTTCCTTGAGATGGAGCCAGTTTCTCTCTAAACCCACTGCAACTGCAGGAGACAATGGAATTAGGCCGTGTGCCGAAATGAGATGGACAAAGCATTGAAGCGGCAGCTGGTCGGTTATTCCCCTTTGAAAGATAAAGGCACAGAGAATGGAACCATAATAGTTTGGGAGCGGAGGAAAAAAAGGACCACTTTCCATTATTGCTGCCGACTCCAATTTGATTTAATTCAATTCACTTTTCTTTATCAGCCCATGAGTGGCGTTTTTTGTTTGCAGACAGATTTTAAAATAAAAATGCAAAACAAACGGCCGCTCCCTCCACCGGCAGTCAGACAGCATTTGATGACACCAGATATGGAGTCGGGCAGCGTCGCACACATTGCAAACAATTCAGGGGAAACACAACACGTTTTCCAGCGGTCACATGAGGCCATGTTATTCTGTGTGGAGGAAAAGAAGTTTGAAAGAAAATACACAACACTCACTAAAGCTTAAAGGAAGAGCAGGAACTGTTTGCTGCAGCAAGTTAAGGAGATTAACTCATTGCCCACTGACATCCTACCTCGCCTGTCCTGCTGCTCGCTGCCAAAATACACCCCCCCCCCCTCGTCTTCTTCACAAAGTGACATTGATCTCACGTCACTGAAGGAACAACGCATCAGCCTCCTCTCGATGACTTAATCAACATTTAACAATGCACTAAGTAAAGACTTGTTGACAAAACCATGTTTTATCTCCTGTTTTTCAAACGAGTCATTTATTTATCAATTCTTGATTGCGCAAAAACATTAAATAAAATTATTCATATAAAGAGGAGAAGGTCATGTGGGATGTTTGAATTCCAGGTTCCAGAAGGTCTTTATATCTTTTGTCCATCTGTGCAGCTCCAGCTCCAACACACACACAACTCATCCAAAAACATAATGATTAAAACAAAAATGGGAAGAATCCACAATAGAGTTATTATGTGTGATATTACTAAACAGGATTAATCGCTTAGTAAATGTAGGAGGACGGGCAACAAAAGGAAAGACTTTAAGGCGTATTTGCTTTTTTTTATTTGTGTCTTTATGTCTTTAGTTGTTGGGATTCAAATTCTGTTATTACAAGTGGCAAAACGCTCAGAGAGGAAGACACCGGGTTTCCTCTTCTTTCTTTCACACCCCTTTGCTAATGTTAGCTCCCAGTCCTCAACTGATGAATTCCTCACTTTTTGGAATGGACATCTTCACAGGAAAGTATATTGTGGTGACTCATAATGGCCCAGATGAGACTCTGGGCCCATTAGTCTGAGCTGAGTGAATAACCAGGGGCTGGAGACCTTGTGGAGGTGGACAGCTCAGTTCGAGCCTGGCTCTCACAACTGAAGGATAATCACCAACAGCTTAACTCGACCACAATGGAAGATGGAGCTGAGCCTTTAGGGGAACTTGGGTTATTAGAGGAGCCTGGTTGAAGTCCAGAGAAGAGAGAGAAACTTTTTTGGTGTGTGTTAACACCGGTCCCAGGCACTTTGGCTCCCTGACTGGAGCTCTGAGCTTTGTGATGGCCGAACACACCGAGCTGTGGCAGCTGGTCCCATCCCGTCGTTAGCTTCCCATGAATCTGATGCTCTCGTCGGATGGCTCTGATGCTCCTGCAGCCCCCCCGGCCAGATGTTGGACGGCTCTCTGAGGCTGAATCAGTGTACATGCTCGGCATGCCGCTGCTCCTGTTTACTTTCCACACACATCAGCTTTCCCCGGCTCTGTGCTGCTGGCGTGGCAGGAGCTCGCGGTGCTGCTCGGGCACCGGGAGGAGCTGCGTGAGGCTCGCTGCCGGAGGTTCTGGGAAATGGATCGATGGAGGTTCTTTGTGGAGGAGCCGACTGCCATGGTGACCACCCAGGAGTGACGGGTGGCTTGGTCCGCGGTCAGGCGGGCGGCCGAATCCGACGCCAGCAGGCGCTGGATGAAGTCCTTTGCCAGGTTGGACACTGAGGGCCAAGGCTGTGGAGAAGAAGAAGCAGCACAGAGTCATCACCATCAGGACTTCAACTGGGCCGACACACACAGACACTCCGGGGAACTCCTTTAACAACTTTCTGTTTGGTCTCGAGAACAGATTTCTGCACAGATTCAAAGCCGCTTCAAAGTCAGATGCATGATTTCATTCATGAAAAAAAGCAATAAATCTATGATCCCTGTGCTCTGCAGGCCTAACAAGCAGAACTAAAGTCAAAGGAAAGCTAAATGTCACTGGACAAAGTGAAGCTGCAGTCTTGGCTGAATGGATGTGAAGCCTGGGAGGAAGCACAACCCTGCAGTGTGTGTGGGCACATGTTTGTCTTTATTCAGCGTTAGTTTCACAATAAAAGCACCACAGACGAAGCTCATCGGGATATTTAGCTCTTTGCAAATGGTTATTCTAGTTATGAACCAAATTGATATAGAAGAATATCTTGAAATCTACCGAATCATCTTTCCATTGGGAGACAAGACACAACAATGCTTTATAGAGAATCATTAAATTATTCATTATGCCTTTCGTTCTTTGTCATCCTACTTTAAATAATATATTACTGATATAGACATTAGATTAAACTGAATTATCAATCTTATTTATTTGTCCTAAAATGGAAGGATATTTGCTAAGTCCCCCAACAATCACTTCAGATGTTTCTATACAACGTCTGTTTGGTGAGAACAGAAGCTAAACACAGTGAAATCTGAGAATTCTCTCATTCCCCCGCTCGGACTACATCTCCCTCTTTAGGGAGTTCTCGCTCTCCATTTTAATCCTGAAATGCATTTCTCTCTCTCTCCCCCCTTTTTTTTTTGTCTCTCGACAAGTAATGACAATTAATCAAGCATGAAATTGACAATCGCGAGACTGTTGCCAGTGAGAGGAATTCAAAGAAGCAGGGTCTCAGTCTCACAGTGCACAGACTGGAGAGGAGAGTGTGCGGCGCCGGGCGCTCAGCCGGCTGCCGAACGAGCCGTAAAACTGCTCCTCGCTCCGGCTTTCTTCTCGCTGTGTTGTTATTTCACACCTGAGAAGCAGGCGGAGTGACTCTCGGTTTCTCAGGGAACAAGAGAAAGTGTTTGATTGAGCTCCCTCGACTAACAAGTCGGACTTTCCTCTTCATCTGGCACCGGTGTTGATTTGGCGAGACTCCTCGTCACCGTGCCACCAAACACACATCTGATAGCAAGCCGTGGTTAGCATTTCTTTCTGGCCTCGTTGCAATCCCCGGCTTTGCTCGAGGAATGGTGACGCTTTTCCTCGACATGAATGATGCAGGGAAATATCTCTGAGGGCACAGCAGAAGCTCCTCCTGACATCAACAAGGTGAACATAAAGAAAGAAGAGATTTAGCTTTGTTTTCCCCCCTGGAACCAAGCCACCTGCAAGAAGTTTATCCCCATTTCTTATTTCCAACATTTTTCACGTCCAAATACATAAAGGCTTTATTGTGTTTGGAGGGAGGGGGAGTTATACATCACTGTTGAGCAGAGGGCTGCGAGGAGGGAGAGCGGGGAGACAAGAGCTGTGCAGATACGGCGGGAGAAACCTACAGGGCTCGGCTTATTGAGCAACATCTTGTTAGAGAGAATGAGAAGCTCCGCCGACTCGGTTTGCGGCGTGCTACATCTTTACCTGACAAAGCCGTAATTGCAGCAAATGAAGAAAACGCTAGAAGGTCGGATTAACATGATCACGAAGGATAATGCACTTCTGAGTAATGAACTGCTCCACACAAAGAGCCGCCTGCTCCTTCCACAGTTTATTTCCTGAGTGAGAAAACCAAGTTTTAAATATGCCTGATCATAATGAGGCCAAATGGGGGAAGATGGCCTGTTGCTAATTCAGGTGAAAGTCGCAGCCACAGCCGCAGTAATCAAAATATCGATAGCCGGATGCAGGCGAGATTGGGCTGTCATGTACAATCCACCGTGGACGAGTGGAGGGTGGGTTGTGTTCACCTGGCGCTCACTAGGGGGCAGACTGGGCTCGCTGGTACCCAGGTTGCACTGCTGCTCAGAGATGCAGATGTTTAGGGTTGGGTCAGGAAGAAGAGCGGCGTCAATAAACACAGCAGCAGAATGCAGAAGGTGGGGGGGGGGTCAGCAGGGCGCTGTCTGGTCCGAGCCAACACCAGGATATGTGCTTTACATGCAGGAGTGTGCCACAACACACACACACACACAGAGACACACACTCAGACCTAAACACACTCTGAATTCCACTCACACACACCAGATGGCCTGATTCTGTGCGGGGGAAACGCTCCGTCCTACATGCAGCAGTGATGAGGTGAGTGATAAGGTAACACAATCCCCCAAGGCTACACACATTTCACCCCCGTCCCTTCTTTTACTGCACCCCCCACCCTCACACACACATACCCCCTCCCATCTAGCCTCCCCCTCCTCCCTCCTCCCACTGTCGAGTGAACACCTCAGTGTGAGTCTGCACTACAGGTCTTCGGGCCAAGGGCTGTTCCACCTGTGGGGGGAGTGTATGCATGGCAGGTGTGTGTGTGTGTGTGTTTTTGTGTGTGTGTGTGTATGTTTGTCTGTGTGTGTGTGTTGCAAGGGGCGGAGAATACCGGGGACAGAGGGATCCATTTCGTAGGCAGGTGCCAGCGGCAGTTTGCATTTGTGAGTGATGCTACACCACCTCCAACACACACACACACACACACACACACACACACACACACACACACACACACACACACACACACACACACACACACACACACACACACACACACACACACACACACACACACACACACACACACACACACACACACACACGTCTTTCTATAGCTGTGAGGACCCTCATTGACCTAAAACATTCCCTATAGTCTCTCGTCTTAACCATCACACGTTAATACTTAATCCCACTTTACCCTTATCTTAACCCGATGCCTGTACGTGTGGATGTAAGTATCTGCATAAGAATGTGTGTGGGTGCATGTATGTGATTGTATGCACTTATACATATATTCATATATATTTATAGCCCATGTACTTTTTGAAGTACAAAATACTTTCAGGAGGAGCTTGTGCCATTGTGCCCTCGCAAAATCTAAATATCCTCACAATACCAAAATGTCCCCACAATATCAAAATGTCCTCACAATATCAAAATGTCCTCACAATGTCAAAATGTCCTTACAATGTTAAAATGTCCCCACAATATCAAAATGTCCTCACAATGTCAAACTGTCCTTACAATGTTAAAATGTCCTCACAATGTCAAAATGTCCTCACAATACCAAAATGTCCTCACAATGTCAAACTGTCCTTACAATGTTAAAATGTCCTCACAATGTTAAAATGTCCTCACAATGTCAAAATTTCATCAAAATATCAAAATGTCCTCAGAATATCAAAATGTCCTCACAATGTCAAAATGTCCCCACAATGTCAAAATGTCATCAAAATATCAAAATGTCCTCATAACGTCAACATGTCCTCACATCAATTGTCCTATAGAAAACTATAGAAAGACAAGTCCCCCCCCCCCCCCCGCACGTCCCTGCTCTGTCTCCACAAACACAACAGGTATCTGATTCTTTGACAAAGACTGTTTTTTAATTGCAGCCCTCGTGAATTCATTTGCATGTGAGGAAGAAGAACTTTGTAAATCTCTATTTGTCCACCTGGAAAAATGTAGGTGCCTGAAGTTAATCCCCATTTTCTCTGTACTGTTTCGTTGAATATATTTATTTTGCATTTCCATTTTTTACAGTGAAGCTATATGTTAATGACCATCAAACCCACGTGTTACATAACTGTGCCGGAGACTCGTATTTAACTACACAGTGAGAGGAAAGAAACATGATGGAATTTAATGCACTGCCCCCAAACAGAAGCCTGTGTGTTATTTGGCAGCACGGTGGTCCAGTGGTTGGCACAGAGGGTTTGAATCCAGCAGCAGGTTAAAGGTGCGGCTTACAAGTCGTCTCCCATTGAAGTCAACTGTCCTGCACTCTGCACCAAATGCAATGTCATGCTTCCTGTGTGGGTAATAAATCCATACTGAGCACAGTGATCCTGCAGTTTGTAGTGTGACATACTGAACAGGGCGAGGATTCATTGTTAAAAAATTATACCTTCTGTCGGCCGATGTGCACGATTGTGTGCTTGTGTGTGGCTGTGACAACAAAACAGAATTCTGGGTTTTCTGCAGGAAGAGGGAGATTCAGACGCCTCGTAGAAAAGACCTGTTTGCTTTAGTCTGGTTATAGAAACCCTCAACTAATCCAACCTCTCAACTAATATATACTAGAACAGGCTGAAGTCCTTTTTCTCCAGCGCCATCTTGGTTCTTTGAAGTCGCCCCCTGCTGGTTAATTGACACTGAAATGGAGGTTTCAGGCCCTTCCACTGAAGTCTACGTTGATTTTTAATAATACAGTTTACGGATTGGCCTCAGCAGCACAAATAATGTCAAAATGAAACATTAAAGTAAAACAGAAATATAAATCATTATCATTAGCGATTAAATACTCTTCTACTGTCGATTTCAATATTAGTTTCAAATACTTTCAATAGTATTTGTATATTTTATTATAATTTAAAAAAGACAAGCGAAAAGATGTGTTTACGATGCTGAAAGTACTTAATGTTATGGATTCGTTAAAGCAACAATGATCCCGTCAGTGTTGTCTTCACAATTTATTCTATGAAAGACACGGTGGGCATTTTGCACATCTCTCTGTCAGGTGGTTCCATTGCTGGACAGCTCATTTCACATGAAACTCTTCAAGTCCAGTTTAATATGTGAGGGGAATTGCTCAGGCTGCTGTAACTGGTCTCCTCCCGAAGAGAAGCGCCCTTCAGAATGACATGAGAACACTTGTGGTACTTTATGGATACTTGTGAACCTTTGTCAGACGTTACAACATTATTATCACAGTGTGTGTGTCTGTGTGTGTGTAGCCGCTGCTGTCAGTCTCCTTGAGAGCAGAGTAGCTTGTGAATGACAGAGAAGAAGAGTCTTGTCAGGGCAGAGATGTGATTGATGGCTGATCCATCAAGCACTGGACCTCCACTCAGCCATGTATGATGTCTTCATATTATCATTGTACAGAATGAACTTACACATCCATGTCTTTACTGCATCTCACTGAGGCGCATGAGATTCTATATGTGAGCGTTATTGTATTTGTTCCCCAGGATTTCTCTCCACCGGTGTGGCTGTGTGGAAAAAGCCACCGGGAAGAACGTGAAACAAGCCGTTGCATTAAACTCCAGAATTTGCACCATTGTTCAGATGATGGTCAGTGCAGCAGTAAACACAGGGATAACAGTCCAGGGTCTATGTGAGGGGAGCCTCTTGTATGCCAGACTAAAATGTCAAACTGCATCCCTGAGAATCGCCGTGCAGGCTGAAAGCCCAGAGAATAATCCAGCCTTGGGTGTGATCAGCGTGAGAGAACAAACCCGAAGTCAACACGGAGGCAGTTCAAAATACCCACGTTAGTCATGTGACGGAGGAAAAGGGGTAAAATAAAACGTGCATGGTCCCTGTACCCCTGAGTCGAAGCCTTTTCCAAGTCGAGATGCTAACGCTCTCACACCTTGTTGAATTGGATCTATTTATACCAGGCAAGGTTTGAACAGTGTGGCTATATCTGTTAGGTGTAATACGGTAATGACTAAAGTGTGAATCGCTCGTGTGCAGGGTGTGATTCAACACGATCAGATTGCATTGTGGGTAAATGTCAGAATGGAAGTGGCAGATGGGACTTTAAGTCGATTTTTGGAGGCAGATTGCTCGAAGCAGGAAAAGTCTAATTCCCTGAATCAACAGTCACATGGTCAAATAACAACAGTGCGGCTAAACTCTTGTGTCTTCTCCTCAGCTCCTGGTTAACATCCACTAAACAACACCAACAAATAAGTCTCCATTTGCACCTGTGAGACAGCCGAGTGTCAGACTGTCACAGGACTGTCAATCTCCTGATTCTCTTTCAGCCGAGCGCTGGTGAAATACAACTTCTTGCTTCACGATAGAAGCACAAGTCAAGTCAACATAAGGCGAAGAGAATGACAACTTCTGTCTGTCAGTGAGGGAATATCTCCGAAAAACAGCTTCTGTCGGGTTGCATGAGCTGTGGCTCAGGAGGTAAAGCGGATTGTACACTAACCAGAGAGTAGGTTTGATCCCAGGTGCCTGAAGGCTGTGCTGGCGGTGTCAGAGTGATGTATCATATATAGAGAATGTGATGTACATAGATGAGGCTCCAACACAATAGTGAAAGGCTGAATAACTTTTGGGCCAAATGCAGATCCCAGGTCAGATAAATCGCACAATGAAATCAAAAGCTGCTGAGGGTATTTGTGTCACTTTCTATTATAACTATATAAAGCTCGCCCCCAAACTTATCGAACCATTGAGTTGAATGTGTTTCATGTCCATACATCACTGAGACATATAGAGTCCTTTGTCACAAATGCATGTTTTTCCAAATCAAAATAATAACTTACATCTCCGTGGAAGCTGTACTTTCCCCTCAGTATGGATCTATAGAGCCGTGTGCGGCTGTCGTCCTCAAAGGGCATCGAACCACTCAGCACGATGTAGGCGATCACCCCGAGGGCCCACATGTCCACTGCACACGAATAGGGTCTCCTCAACAGCACCTCAGGGGCCAAGTACTCCGGTGTCCCACACGTGGTCCTCAGGGACCATGAGCGCCCGACGCTGGTTCGATCTCCCTCGTCGCTGGTGTTGCGGTCAGGAAGCTCCGGCCCTGTGCCGCCGAAAGTAGCCAGTCCAAAGTCAGTGACCAGCAGCCGGGAGTCGGCTCCGGGGTGGTAGTACAGGAGATTCTCCGGCTTCAGATCTCTGTGGGTGATGCCCAGATTGTGCAGGTATCCCACCCCGGCCAGCGCCATGCGCAGGGCCTGGGTGGCGTCCCGCTCGGTGAAGTGACCCCTGCTGACCACCCGGTCCAACAGCTCCCCGCCGGTCGCCAGCTCCAGCACCATGTAGACCCGCTGCGGGAACTGAAACACCTCCATCAGCTGGATCACATTGGCGTGGCTCACCCGCTGCAGCACCGCCAGCTCCGAGGCGCACACCTCTCGACCCCCCGGGGCCTCCACCTCCATCATCTTTATGGCGAACGGCTGGCGAGTGGCCCTGTGCTCCACTCGCACCACGCGGCTGAAGCTTCCACGACCGATCAGAGCTTTGATGTCGTACCTGACGGAGCAGAGGGGGGGGAAGATGACTCAAGGTTGAAACACACTCACGTCTCTCGGTGCAGCTGTGGCGGTGATGTATGGAAAGGGACCTGAATGCAGTGATGGCTACCACAGCAGTAAAACTCACGTACACACACAAGGATTCAGATCACCAGAGAACACAGTAATATTTTAAATAAGCTGAGACTAATCAGATGTGGAGGGAGGACGAGCACTTCTCCTAAACGACATCAGCTTCCCTGCCTCTCGCTGTTTTCCAGCTTTCAACCGAGTACAGTGAGGCAGTGTGAAGGCAGAACAAGACCCAGGCTCCTAAAATCAATGTCTTGCTATTACTGCTAATAAATTGTATTGCACAAAGGTTGGTGGTGGAGAATGAGAAAGCTGCTGACAGCAAAAAGGCTCCCCATGAATAATTGCAAGGCTCTTAAGACGTTTCACCTTGCATTGTGTTGCAAATGATCTAGTTGGGAATGGATTTTTAAAAGTGGCTGCTCACCGCGTTGAGATAACATCACTTGTTTACTTCTCTTGTTTCTTTCTTTGTCCCCCTTTTCTTTTTTTTTAAAAAAAGCACTTGAAATTGAAAATACAAAATCAGGTCACATCTCCAATACCAAGTTTGAATAAAACATGGATTTTTTTTATGAAATAGAAAACTTATTTGATATTTTAGAATAACTGCTGTTGGCAAAAAATACGATTAACAGTTTAACTGCACAATACTCTTCTGCTCTATTTCAGAAAATCCTACATCGACATGAAGAAATAGTGGATTTTGATTTAAAACTATTCTACACAAAAACAGTAAATACAAGTTTATATATAAAAATGACCTTGCTGTGACGCGTGGATCGAACTTGTCCTTATACTTTGCAGCTTTGTCCTGTTGTCGTCCGTCCCTGAGTATCGGCTGCTGGCTGCTTGACGCCGGCTCACGACTCTTGACCCCGGTGGAAAACCAGGGCCCTCTTCGTTTCTCCGAACATTTCTTTGGCTCATCGCTGTCGTTGTGCGATTTGCTGAAGGCCACAAGCGACTGCACCACCCCGACGTAGCCCTTCTTGGACGACTCCAGCGGCACCTTGCTGTTCCCACAGCCCATCACTCAGAGGGAGCCGACCATCAGCATGGAGGGAATAACAGAAATCCTACTGCTGCTGTAGCCTGGAGCTGAATCCTACATGGTGGCAGCTTGTTTCTGCTGGATGGTGCTCTGAGCGGGGGGGGGGGGGGGGGGGGGGGGGGGGTCAGGTGTTGCTGCAACAGTAGCACAGACTCCTCCCTAGAGGCGGCAGGTGTGTGAACCCACTCTCTCACTCAGTTGTGATAAAGGGGTCAAGCAAACACACGAGTTGTTTTGAAGCCTTTGTCATGGAGCAGATTACCTCAGAGGCAACAGAGAGTGTTGGGTGGATGAGGGACCACCAACAAAGCCAGGACTCCTCACACACCTGGAACAGGACAACACAGTCCATACTTACATGATATATATTTTTAAAGATGTCTTTCAAATGCAGTTTGATGACAACGTGACAGCTCAGCACGTGACACTAGCATGACTCTTTAAATCAGATCGATAATAGTTAGAGAGAAACCAAACGACCTCGGACCTGCTCTCAATTCTTGGTTTTTGCTTTTCACCCGGAGACAGAGCTGCTGACAGCCTCAGTCACATTTCTATTCACTGTAGAAAACACTGACACACAAACCACCACCATCACATAATTGACTTCAGCATTCCTAACAGATTGCAGCTTGTGCTTCATTGTGTCAGGAACCAACACAGAAGACACGTGTGTTCAATGTGTGCTTTGTACTGTTGAGCACATACCTCCTGCATGTAAAGGTTGTGACTATATAGCACGACTTTTCCTCTATTTCCTGCATTGTGTGGCGCTGCTGTCATCGTGTGTCCACAATGTTCAGAGAAGGCAACAGGAGGAGAGAGAACAACTCGTCTCCTCGCCGGCATCCCCCCCCCGCTCATTGTCTAAAAGAGCCAAAGCTTGCAGAAACTGAAAACATGCACATATTTATTCATACGCGGCTGCGGCGAAGGAAGCCGGGTATCAACACGAGGTGAGCAGCACCTTTTTAAACACAAGTCGAGTGTTGCACACCGAGTGGAAATTATTCTTTTTCACTCGAGCATTGCTGAAATAATGTGGTTATATGAGGTTCGCATAATGAGTTCATGTTTATGAATAAATTGTGTACTTGGGGAGGTTTTTGCTTCCAAAACAAGTCATGCTATATTTGAAAAAGTGATACCTGCAGACTCGAAATGCTGCTCCTGTGACGTGTTTTAATCGGAGTTTGTGTTGCTGTTGTGATAACACACTCCTGCTTATAATAACCTATTTACTTCCATATCTTTCTACAAATGCGTTGCTGTTGCTGCACGAGGAAAAGACACAATCTCCTGGATCATACAAAAGGCCGAGCAGACCCAGCCAACGAAAAATCTTTCAAGGAAGGAGCAGAGGTTTAATGGCTATTGTGTTATATCCCCTGACAAGAGTGGGAAACGTGTATTCATATCAAAATGTCACTGATGTTTTTATTCACCGTCTTTTCAAAAAGGTGTAAATTGTGTTGTCACACGACAGAATAAGCCGCAGCATCATCAGTCGCTCGTCTGCTGCCGGGAAACCAAAGGTGATGCTGCGCCTGTTCTGCTGTCACACACACACACACACATACACACAACCACACACGTATGTTTATACACACAGAAAGCAAGAGAACCCCATCACCTCATATACGCAGACACGCAGAGCCAACAGAGGATAGACATCACATCAGCACCGAGGTGGTAAATCGCCCTTCAGAAGTCTTCCTCGGGGGAGTCAGCAGTTCAGCGCTTATCGAACCACTATCTGATTACTAAAAGGCTGTCCTCGGTTATAAATGAACCTGCAACATGTGTGTGGTATTGGTAACGCCGGGGGCCTTGGGAGTCGAAGCCATTATGGGCTGCTGTGAATCAGTTAAGGCCAGACGGGGGAGGGGGGGGGGGGGGGGGGGGGGCAGAGAGCAGCTGCCACTTACCAATCAGTTCATTACAGTTGTTATTGTAGTCTGAGGATGTGGTACCTGTGTGTGAGGGCGCTGGACTGCAGCCAGAGCAAACTCACAGCTCTGGACTCGAGTGGCTCACGAGCACCAGACGCCACACTTGAACTATTAAAATGTTAAGCATTAGTCGGTTGAGGTGGCATGGAGCTGATTTCTAATGAGAACTTAACTTTATAACTAGCAGGGACGATTGGCAAATATATATTAAAGAATAAAAAAAAAGCTGCACCTGCATAATCCATCAGCAGTTTCCCGTTCTATCAAACTGAGACTGATATTCAGTTTTAACTGCACACTCAAAGCTTCGGGTCCCGGCTTGGCATCTTGGTTTCGATATCTCAGACGATAGTGTTCTTCCAATTATCCGGCAGCAGTTTGTGTTTGGTCCTCTCCCGTTCCAACACGATGATGATGCCCCCTGGTCCCTGGAGAAATGCTCTTCTTGCCTTAACAGCCCTGACCCTCCCCCCCCCCCCCCCATTCAACACCTCCCCTATAAAGTGGAACTACCACTGGGAGTCGGTTTTTATCAGCATCAGAGCCTAACCTTGACAATCCTTTAGTGCAGGGGTCTTCAACGTTTTCAGGCCAAGGACCCCCAAACTGGGCAAGAGATGGAGCAGGGACCCCCTAATATATATATACACAGTAGGGGAGAGCGGGGTAATGTGGGACATTTTTAACATTTGCTTCCCTCTAGGTGAGCTAAAATGATATATCAGTAAAATGTACACATTTCCCATTAATTCAGGATGTTTCCTAGCAATGGAAATGTTCAGAATGTCTTCAGGACAAAGGGCAGTGAAAATATGATTGTTTTAAAAAAAGTGGTCTTGTGTCTCACTTTACCTTACCTTACTTTTTCCACTTTAAAACTACCATAACAACACATGTTGTAATCGTTAAAATCCAGACACCTAGATTGACAACCACTAATATCGGACTAGTAACAGAATCATGGGGATTGGTCAATTAAGCACATTTATGATTATTATGATTCATGTGATCTCTTGCAGACCCTAGCTTACCTGCACATTGTTTCTCTGTCCATTTGGCAGGGACAGGGATATTGTTTTTCTCTGCGTATTAAAATGCCAGTTCATGGCACTTAACTGGAGCAAGGCCATGGAACTGGTCAGCTAGTTGTTTCAAGTGTTTGGCTCCTCCTCCATCTCATCTGTGAATATTCTCTTTACCTCAGGTACTGCACCCCAGGCTACTGATTTTACTTTCCCTTTCTCTTTTTTCTTTATGAATCTTTTGAGGGTTGTCTTATCAATATTTCTATCCCTTCCAGCTTTTCTTAAGGACTTCTTTCCTTGCATGAACTCAGCGGCTACACTCTCCATCTCTGTGAGGGGTGTTTGGCCCCAGGTTGTCTTCCTGGTGTATAGTTTCTTGGCATGATGGCTTTTCTACAATGTTTATGACATTAAAAATAAAACATATATAATGTAATATAACACTAGAATATGTTTAAGACTAAACTTAACTTGTGCTTCATGGTGGGGTAAAGTAAGACAGTGTCCCACTTTACCCCACAGCCACCGTTTTATAAAAAATCTCTTAGCAATCCAGGCTAATCTTCAGCTAGCATCAATAACATGGTTTTATATGTTGGAAGTTCACCAACATGTATGATATACGTTTTTCTACCTGATTCAATTTGTTTTGACACAACAGTTGATTAAGTTCAAAGCAAGAAAATTTACTTTTACATGAAAAAAACGTACTTTCCACAGCACCAGCACCAAATTCTCCTTCATGGTAAGGGGGGAATGGGAGGGGCTTGAAAACACCTGATGTCCCACATTACCCCGCTCTCCCCTATAAAATTGTGTTTTATATTAAACTGGGCCTAGTGCCTTGTATAAACATAGCTACCCTGTTATTGTGCAATCAATACTAAGCTTATCAAATATTACAAGGGTTCATTTATTCATGTTTTTAATTTAAACATGTGCAAGGTACAGGGTGGCCATGCCACGGCCATTTATAAACATACATCTTGCATACAACACTGAGCTATTAAAGTAATTCACAGATTCATGTTTTATTTTAAACATGCATGTAGAAGAGACAGTGTATCCTCAAGCCATCTGTGGATGGAACACATTCGCCCACATTAGTGAGATGTCGGACCCTGATGGGTAGCACACAACTTATCTAATCTTGGACAGATGGAGGTTGTTAGGCAGAGGGTCATATCAGCCTCACAATATGTTGGATGCATGTAAATGTGTATTTAAAGACATTTAAATTTGTGGGGGAAAAAAAACAAAAAAACCTGCAGTACCCCCTAGGGGTCACGGACCCCCTGTTGAAGACCTCTGCTTTAGTGTTTGAATGGGAGCCGGTCCCTGCTTCCAGGTTACAGCATTTTAATGCTCATGATTTTAACATGTTAAATCAGCAGATAAGGATGTAATGGTTTGGTCATACAGAATAACTGGTCAACCCGTAAACATTATATTTTACAAAGTGGTCTTCAGCGGCCACAGATCTATCTTTTTTGTCTTTTGAGTGTTTTCAGTTTATTAGTACCTCCTTGTGTTTATGTTTGTATGTATTGTTGTTTTCTGTGTCTCTAGTTTTGTTTCCTGTTTTATTTTGTAGGCCCTGCTCCTAGTGTGTTGTCTTTCTTCACTTCCTGTCTTTGTGATTGCCTGCACCAGTCCTCATTGGTTCCACCTGTGTCCAATTGCCCCTGCCTTCCCTTTGTGTCTATATAAGTCTCTGTGCTTCCCCTTCTTGGTTTCTTGTCTTAATGCTCTGTCTTAATGTCTGTCTTCCTTATTTTTGTGCTTTTTGTTTTGGCAATTGTGGCAGTTTTCTTTCCAATAGTTGAGTTAATCAGCTCAAATGTGTTATGTCACTACAGACAGATAATATATTGAAATACTTTTGACAAACCTGTGTGTGGATTTTCACTAGTGGACTTCTCAATGCCCCTGAAGTCCTGTGCACACACCAGATAGTGTAATGACGCCCAGAGAGCATGAGAGAGCTGGTGAACTAACACTGCTGCTGTGGATCCGTCTCTGAGACTTGCTCACCCATCCACGACGGGCCCAGCTCCCTCACGACCCCTTTCATTTGCACATTTGTCCGCATGCAGCATTACCCGGCTGATTGAGTCAAGCCATACATGATTTATCAGCGGACCACTGGCCTGTAGTTGTTGTTGTTTTGTGCAGAGCTGGACACGAGAACTACGTCTGCTTATTACGAGCCGTTGAACGTGGGAGGAATCGATGCTCCAGGAGAAAACGTTCATTCTTCTTTTTGATGTGGGGCCATGTAAAGCCAGCCTGCTTTAATACAACCCTGTGGAAGGAGTCCCGGCTGCACACAGCTAGGCAGCAATAAAGCAGGGCTGCTGAGCACAATGGCAGCGAAACAAAACTAATTACAGTGACAAGTGAGGCGGGCACCAGGTCTGTCAACAGAAGGGGAGGATGCTACATCTCCCAAAGGCAGGACCCTTAGGGAAGGCTGACGGATACTTTAATTTTCTTTTCTGTGAGGAGCTCGGAGGTGGCCGAGGGATGAGGCGCGCCAGACAAATTGTCTCTGACGTCTTGATTGAACAAATCATGAACGTCGTGCGAGTTGGTAAAATTGGATTCACTTGACAGATCCAGTCAGCTGGCCAGGCAGCGCTGTGACGCCGGGCCCCTGGACTCACGTGTGTAATTAATGAGCAGCGCCGCTAATTACTCCTCGGCCGACAGCAGCACAGAGAAAACAACAGAGGGAGGGTCAGCAGGTCTAATAAGAGCCACTGGGCCGTGGCTTGTACAGGGAGACACTTCCTGAGTAATCCCTGAAGATTCGCTTGAATTTTTTGTAATTTAAAAATATGTCTCCTCTCAAATTTACTGTCTGACCTGTGAGAAATAGAAAAAGTGAATCTCAATGACATATTTCTTACTATTACACTTTACTTTCAAAGTCACTTAGTTGCAAGGACCCAGTTATGGATGGTTCTATAACATAATATACATAAACACATCAGATATAGTCCCTGGAGGAGGCTTGTTTAATGGTCTTACCTGCTAAATTCCCGGAAAGCCCATGGGTCTAATTTGTGTGTGTTTACATCTCGTGTGAAATCTCCCGTCTGAAGTTTAAAACAAGGTTTATTCATAATTTCAGATGAGAAAACAATCTCCCCATGACGTCCTTTCAGAAGCTGCTCAGCGGTTCTGGAGCACATTTCAAGCTTGTCATGGTTTTCAGGAGTTTGATGTTTTTCAAACTGGCTCCGAAGTTTAACTTTTAAAGTTCATTCTTGAGAAAGGAATCGGTCGAGGAGCCCATCTGCTGATGAAGGTCATGTGATGGAAAACTGGAAAGTTAATTAATAAGCGATCAATTAACAAGGAAATGGGAAAATAAACAACATTATTTCATTTAGTTCATCAAATGAAAATAAACAGTACATTATATCATCTGAATAATGGTAAACATTTGACAAACTGCAGGATAAGACCTCTGACAATGTAAAAGTATGAAATTATAATGACATACAATTAAAATGTTTATCATAACAGTCTCAGAAGAAAATGGACACACACACACTGAGGGAATAATTGCCGTTGTGGAAGTGAGTCATTTCTACAGCCTCTGCTTCTGCTGCCGGGGAACGGACTCGGCCCTACTTTTGAAATATTGACTGATAAATTTGAGGAAGCAACATTTTTCTCAAGCAGATATATTGCGTTTTTATGGTCTTCAATTATTCAGCCACCCAGTGGCAGAAACTTCAGAGTTTGAAGTGATGGAAATCTAATATCTGTATCACCTCCATCGAGCCCAGAGGGAAGTTATTCAAACGGTGGATTTGCTTCCGAGAGGCGAGCACACACACACACACACACACACACACACAGACACACACACATACTCCACTCACCATGAACACCGAGATTTAATTTAAAAATGGACAGCAGGATTATTCCCATTATCCTGCTCCCAGACTCATTTTTGAATGACGGGCAGAAATATGCGAGCGTCTAATTATACCGCAAACCGCAAAACAGGTTTTACCTCCACCCCCATCCATCCATTAATCACACTGCTGGCAGTTTGTAGAGGCTGCACGATGATTTAATCAATCAGGCGTTCATTTTCATATCAACACCTCGGAGTAACACAAACAGGATTCGGATTCTGTGTTGATTATTGGTGCGATAATCTTGTTTTACGACAAATCTTGAACAGCAGCAGCAGCAGTATATTGTATTATTTGTGATAGCATCTGGACGTGCATGCATATATCAAAAGGTAGGAAGCAAAGTCCTGAAAACGCTCAGGATGTCCTTTTAAAAGCAGAATGTTATTTGTACAGTTTGTGAAATGTACTCGGCCGAAACATCACATCTTGCAGTATAATATCATGTGTCACTACTTCAGCATTAAATTGAACATCTTAGACTTATATATAACACTTTTTTAGGTTGAGGGAAAGGGGCTCAGGCTATTACCTGGATTGACGTTTGCCATTAGGAGCAGATGTTGATGCTACACAGAGGAGGAATACCGATGAACTTGTTAATCCTCCTTGATTAATTGACACCAATTTTTAAAAGCTCGTTCATTGTTCCACTGACGGCTCTGGTGATCCCCTGACTTGTCCTCACGTGCCACCAACAGGTAAACACGTCTTATTCTTCAACATTTAATGGACGGATTTCCATTAAATCATGCAAACGTCCTCAGGATGAAATGTTCAATCTTTTATAATCCCTTCACTTTTCCTGTAGCACCACCCTCAGTTTAAAAATGCCTTCTATAGTTTAAGACAACAAAAACAACCTTTGCAAGATTTCCATCAGCCTCAGCACTACTTTGTGTTTACGGCTCAAATCTTATACAATGTTAATTTCACTTTATCATGATTGATGAGTGAAATCTCAGCCAAACTGAGGGATGCTTGCAAAAACTTCTTCCACCCTCAGTGAAAGTGCAGCCAAAAGTTATTTTGCTTAATCACTTATAGCTGTATGGGGATCGTAAAAACTCTTTTCTGCTGCTTCATTGCTTTGTGTCGTGTTTGTGTGCAATATAATTCAAATTCTCAAGGTTATACACAAGGAAGAAATAAGGACGAAGGCACCATTGGGATTCTAATAAAGCAGCTGCAGCAGTTTTGCCACCGAGGACCGACGTGACAACAAAGTCTGTCTGGATCTAAATTTGAACATTGTGGACATCGGTTCAAAACAGTGAGAAGGAAGGAAGACGACGAGTCACACGCTGCTGCCTGAGACTGTGATATAAGGGCGTTTGAACTTTGCGTATGTGCGTTGGACATATGACATCACATAAATCACAAGCTGTGATAATAGGACAACAGCTGACTGTCCCTCTCCCCTCACAGCATTGCTGTCAAACCCACAATCATAGTAACAAATGCCCTCTCTGGTGCTAGAACACGTCCCTACCCAAAGCTGCTATCTCTCTGTGGTCTTATCATCTCCCAGCAGCTCTAGCGTGGAAAATATTCGCCTCCGGGGGTGGGGGGGGGGGATGCAGTAATGCAGTCAGATGACTTATTATCAAGTGAAATCATTGCCGCCCACTCGGTGAGCACGAGGTGTCAATACAGAGTCTGGAGGAAAACGTCCATGGTGATGGAGTGATGCTGCATGTGAGCTGCTTGGTGGGGGAGGGGGAGGGGGGGGGGTCTAATGTAAGGTAAAGCAATCAGTGTGCGTGTGCAGCTCCAGGTAATGTTCAGATTGATATCAGGTGCAGCAGGAGAGGGAATCTAAGCAGGGAGGCAAAGTGTTGATAGTGTAATGAAGGCAGACTCATTCTTCAGGTGATGGGGGGGGGGGGGTGCACTGTGTCGATAGCAACCTGTGACCCTTTCAAAACAAAGCCATGTCCACCTATTACCAGACAGTGTCAGTTGTCCACTTTCCACCACAGAGCGTTTTCTATCTGATGGATTCTCTCTATGGGCTGTAATTGTCAGTATGTCCATAACCAGCCAGCCGACCATCAAAATGTCAGACAGCTGACCCCCCCCCCCCCCCTCTCCACCACCACCTTCCCCCGTGATACAGCTTCAAATCCTTGAGCTGTCACATCCTTCGGTGTTTGTCCTGTGCAGGAGACGGACTCAGTTTAATCTGGTTGAGTCATAATTGCGGCTCATTGATTGATGATCGTTTTTGATTGACGAGCAGCGAGACACTAATTGGGAGCTTCTGGAAATTAGCGATTGTCCTTTTTCGCCTCCTCCTACTTCAGACTTTGATCATTATGGTGCTTGACATATTGATTGATGGACAGATGAATAGAGTCTGCCGATCTAACTCGAGCGTGTCGGAGCAGAATGATGCATGTGCACTCGCTTAACTCACGCACGCCTTCCACGCTCTCTGAAATACACGTGGTGACAGTTCAATTCTAAAATTGTATACAACAACGTCTCTAACACCTTTTTATTTTACCATTTAATACCTGGATTGGTTTGTTCTAGCATTTAAATCTAACCTTGGGTTTGTAAACGTCCGACAGCCAGTTTCCAACTTTGGTTTAGAATTTGTTTATTAGTTATTAAGAACATCTGTAGCAGGAAAATAACTTGAAAAACTCAATCAATGTATATAATTCAATAACTGGCTAATTTCAGAATTTAAGCTAAGATAAAAAGAATTAGCACGTTTAGTCTGATTATTAGAATAACATACCCACACAGACACATAAACACAAGCCCCCCCCCCCCCGGGTGCAGAGGGGCCACAGCCTTTCTGAAGCCGCTGCACATTTGATTTGATCCATGGCTCCATGAGTCAAAGGCCGAACATTAACCTTTCACTGTGACAGGACCACGGGAGGAATCAGGACACGGACGGCCGATCATCTCCGGGTCAAACACACAAAGTGAAGGCAGAGCAGTCCTGATCTTATCTCAGACTCCACTGCCGTCCCATTAGTCTTTTTAAAGGATGAGAAATATCTCAGATAAGATGTAAGAAAACACTTTAAATTCTCTGGGAACTTTGCCACAACAGTTACTTTTTAGAATGCAGTAAATGTGATGTGGAAATCAAAAGTTTGTGGCTGATCAAAGGCCAATCGTCAAACTGAATTATTTTCTTACTGTTTAATTTCCTCCTTTAAACAGCTGCATCAGATTTATTAAGTGCAGTTTGCACCACACAATAATTTACAATGCTATTAGCACACAAGTCATCTGCACTCAAGCAGTTTATGAGTAATGAGTAGATAAGCATTATTCAAAGTTTATATACAGAAGTTAAAGCTCGTTCTCTTGGGTGAAGGAGAGTTTATTTTGTCGATCTGATCCACAGGTTCAGATTCTGTTTGTCTGTCAGTATTTTCCAGATGTAGCTGTTCTCTGGCTCTTAAATAAAGCTGCGATTGATTGGTTGTTGTTGTCGGGGATCTCGGCTCCAGACCTATTTGAAATAAAAATTGAGATGTGAGAAGTCAGCTGCGACCGGGCCTCACATCAAAATACAGGGATTCAAGCACATGTGACGCAGCAGCTGCTTTAACCTCGAAGGGAGGAGAACGATTAGAGAGGTGTTGACTTGCAAATCACAGAATCGATGCTGGAAGTCGTTTCATAAACAAAACACTTCAGACTGAAAGGAAGTGAAAAATCGGATTCTTCATAAATACAGGTTGTGTAAATACACGAAGTGTATCGCCTGTTTTAGCAATACGTGTCCTCCTGCTCTTTGTGGTATAAAAGAAGCTATTCACCTTTGAGTGGATATACTGTGAACTTTATTCATATCTATGATTTCAGATTTATTTGGCTCTTACAGAATCAATGTCTGTCTGCGGGTGAAATCCAAGGAATGTCTGGGAGTGACACTGTTGAGCAACAAAAGACTGGAAGATGGAGCACTAAAAAATATTTAGAGAAATTGATATTCCAGGCTGTGAAGGTCATAAACTCCTGGGATTAAATGCACACCACCATGTTTTTGTTGATTGATTTTTGGTTGGGGCTATTTTTCTTTTTACGGGCACTGACGTACTGGGCATTAACAAACAGACAAACACACACAGACACACACACACACACACACACACACACACACACACACACACACACACTTGCCGGAGGAAATGGTAGTTTGAACAGTCGGAGAAAGAAAATTGTTTTCAGATGCAGTTGTGTTCTGAGGGTTTGATGCTCGTGCACCTGAGGGCAGGTGTATAAACGTAAATGCTGAATGTGATGAAGATGTGTTGTAAAGTTGCTTTGCAAACATTTCCTCAATATATGACGCATATCGTCAATATATAAAAAATCCTTGATACGTTTCTACCTGCGGCTTAAAGCAGTTTATAGATCTATAGTATTTCAGTTTATTTATTTTTATTGGAAATTCATAAGGCTACTTCAAATACAATTGTTATTTGCAGTCAGTTAGATTACCTATAATTATTTTCTTCAGCTAAGCTATTAGCTATATAAGTAATTTAATAGAAGCTATATCACTACCTTTTATTAGCTGTATACGTTAGCTAATAGAAAGCATATAGCTATTTGTTAGTTAATAGAGTATATTTTTAAACTAATTTTTTGTACAATGTTCAAAGTTGCAAATGTTAAGACGTCCATCTTGGTCTGGGATCATAACTGGGAAGGAAATTGTCATAAATCTTTGAGCAGCTGAGGTCAAGATGGAGGCAGAGCTGGACTTCAGTGATTATTCCCATGACCTGGTTTCACATGCAGCTCTGAGAAGTCCGTGTGGAACGTTTTCCACATAGAACCTTATAGTTTGGAGAACGCTGATAAAAATGCCATCCTTCACGTTTGCTCCACCTAAGCAAATCCATCATGCATTTTCCAATTACAACTCTACAGCCACCCGAGCGGAGACAAACAAGAAGATTAGAAATAAATGATATGACGCACAATCACATCTCTAACCAGACCATGACAGAACCGACCAACACGGGTCCAACTCTGCACTGGAAAGACGGGAAAATGGAAAAATCTCCTCGGGAACAATCAGGGGCAAAGTGAACGAAGAGGCGGAGAGATCTGCGGTGACCACAGAAAGTTGTTGTGATTGATTACATGTGATGCCGCACAATTAAAAGAAATTAACAATTTGCATTTTAATAACATTATTATCATCAGTTAAATGAATTCATTAGTCTTGATTAGTTTGGTATCAGTATGACAAGTGCAGCTCAATAGAGCGTGATGACACTAATAGAAGGCAAAGGGACGCAACAGAGCCGAGGCAGACAGGGGAGACGGGGGGGGGGGGTGAGGGAAGAGCAGGGAGAGGGGTGAGGAGTGGGGGGGACTCAGACAGAAGAGCAGTCAATAAAAACTGTAATTAAAAAGCTGTGTTTTGTATTAAACTTGCATCGGTTTTTGTCCGGGATGTCGAGCTTACAAATGACACACAGGGAAATTGGGCTTTAAAGATTTCTGCAAACATTAAGGTTGTTTGATCATTAGTGTGATTGCAATTATCAAGATTAAATGATTGATCAGCTTTTTAAGAGATGAAAACATAAAAATAAAAAGGAGAAAACATGGAATTCACTGTATTTAGAGATGGATGATGCAACTGCACTTATCAGGTATAAAGGATTCTGCCATATTGTGATTTTGACACAAGCTCAACCTAAAATGAATTGAACATTTAGTTTGACCTTTTAGTTTGGTCCAGGTCCCATTTGTTTTCATGAAGGTTTAAAAGCTATACTGCAGCCATCCACCGGGGGGGCAACCAAGATAGTTTGGCTTCACTTTTAGGGAACTAGTTTATGGAACGAACAATAATTGATGGATGTATCTGTAAAAGTATAATGTGGAGAGTCGTCAACCACCATTTTATTTTACTGCACATTAATAATTGGTGTGTTTTAAAGCTTCTTGATATTGTCCATTTCGAAATAGAATTTTTAATATCCGACCAGGAAATGAATAAAAATCATAATTTTCTCCACACGAGATCAATGTGTACAATAAATAATCTAAATCCTCTTAAACATGTGTGAATTAACTGCTGACATTTTGCTCTTTGTGGAAAGAAAGAGCTGTTTCCTCCTAAATCCAATATGTCCCATCTGTACTCCATAATTAGAACAATTACCACGGCTCTTACATGTTCACATATCCACCGTACGGCTCATTACTTCTTATTTCCCGTCCTCCATTTCTCAACTTCCTCTCCGTCCTCACCCGACCGGAGAGTTTCCACCCTGCCGCGGTTCTGACAGCAGCTCTCCAGCCGAGGACAAACATTTATCTTTGTGCAGCTCTGAGTGTTACTTGGGTGTTTCCCCATGTGCCCCAGGTAATTAATTAAGTCACAAGGCAGGCTACTCTAATTCTCTTTACTGATTATCATCAATTAATTAATGGTTACATGCTGAGATAAGACAACAGTAGCCTCTGCACGGAGTAATAGCCCAACAATTATTCAGCCAATGTCTAGAACAGCCTGAAATACAGTTTCTACTCCTGGGAGCTGCATAAACAGAGCAATTTGTCTGGACTGCAGCACAGTGTGTGGTGACTGTGTGAGCGATACTTTGTGTGTGTGTGTGTGGTGACTGTGTGAGCGATACTTTGTGTGTGTGTGTGTGTGTGGTGACTGTGTGAGCGATACTGTGTGTGTGTGTGTGCAGGTTCGGTTACTGTCCAAACAAGTTTAGTTTGAACATTCATCAGGCTCAGCAGAAACTTGTCTGCGTTTCTTATTATATTAGAACTCAAGTAGTTTCCAGTTAACACAGTTAGTAAAGTTGTGAGTCTATGGAGAGAAGTAGGTGAAGCTGCTGTCTGAGTCGAGTGGGCTTCACGTGTTACATTCATGGACTGTGGATAAAATGGACGCTGAAATCAGGTCTGGAAAGTGAAGCCAACGCGTAAGTGCTTGAAATGTGTAGTCTCTCTAATGACCAGCAGAGGGCGACTCCACAGGTTGCAAAAAGAAGTCAGTTTCAAATACCGTCCTATTCATTATTCATTGATATTTTAACTACGTACTCAAATTAATGAATATAACATTCTGAAAAAGACAGGAAATTTAAGAAGTCAGGACGAAAACAAATTAGATTTTCAAGTGTCCTAAACAATTATTGATGAAACTCTGGAAAGCACTCTCCGTCATTTCACACTTTGGAGATGGTCCCTAACTTCAGCTCGTCATGTCCCATCTTCTCAAGGGCATAATTCCCCCCCCGCGCTTCTAGGTCACTTAAATGTCTCCAAGCACAATCTTTGGTCTGTCAAGCTGCCAAAACCCGAGAGGAGTGGAGTGAAGATAGATGTTGATGAAAAACACCGATGCTCCTCCGGGTCGCTTTCAAGTATGAGGGTGCGTTCAAAGCAGCCGGGCTTCACAAGTCACAGGGAGAGTGATAAAGAGACGTTTTACCCTGGATTTCACCTGTCAGGCTACAAAGAGGCTGCTCCACCTTCTGATTGGTGAGTGTTGCCCGCCCACCCCACCACCTTATTTGCTAAGCCCCCTTCACACCTATAAAAGCACGCTCGCTGAAAGTCAAGGAACGACTTTTGAGAGCTGTAGAAAAAAGGGAAGAACACTCCTTCTCCCTCGAGAGCCAGCTGACCAATCACAGTGTCAAGAGTCAGTGCATCGAGCCGTCTTGCTCCCTAATGGTTTCACTGTCCCTCTGCATGACGGCCACTGATCAGTAGTTCGGCGCCCCCCCCTGCCATGAGCCACGTTTCCCCCTTTGGGATATTTGCTCCAGCGCCAAACCTGGATTGACCTCGTTCTTTTAGAAATAAATCCCAGTATTGATTCATGCATTTCTCTTTTTGACATTTCTTTCCACTCTGGGCTGGCTGTGATGTGACACTGATTGAAGCTGAAGAGTCACTGCACAGGACTGGTTGAATGCACTGGACAGAAACCTGGTTATCCTGTGTCTGGAGCAGCCGGAGATGCATCCCTGTGTCTCGTATTGTAACGGTGAACCTGTGTGAAGCTGTGGGCTGCAGTCCCGTCCTTCACTGCCTGTGAAAGCACGCATGTGTGGGTGCTTTCCGGCTCACATCTGCTGCTGGCCGTGTGGGTGGATGGATGGATGATGTGTATCGGTAGTGACTGTCTGTGCAGAGAGCTCTTCCTCTAAAAGGCTCGCCAGCACAGGAAGGAGCACAAGACTGGGAATACCTTTCCTCCAAGATCAATAAACAGCTTAACCAAGTATTTCACAGTGTGCTCCGGGGGGAGCCTGGTCTACTGCAAACATTCAGAGAACCTTCGCTGCACGGAGCAGGTGCTTTGAAATTCCCCTTATTTCCTCCTAAGTAGCAGAATTGATATACAGCAGCCAGATCTCCATTTATTTGCAGGGTCATATATGTCATTACTGCCATACGGTGCTCGGCGAGGGCGAAGCTAACACTGCGGAGGAAAAAGGAATTCACAGGCTTGAGGAAATGAAATGGGTATATTTAATGAAATGTTTGTGACAGGAGGAAACATCAGTGCAAATTGAGCTAAAATGTCCTCTGGGGCTTTGTGGTGTTTGGGCCACGGACTCCATCTCCACCTTCTGCCACTCTCCAGATCTGAAGCTAACACACTGGCTCCAAATATGCAGTGTGAAGAGTAGCATGATAAGACTTAGACAAAATGACAGAAACCATCTTCGGAAAACCTTTATTCAATTTTCAATTTGACGCTTTAGTTTTGCCCCATCCACTTACACGGAGGAGGCAGCATTTATGACTCATGACCTTTTGAACATTTTGATACCCTTTGGTTTAACACGTGTACCTTTGGCTCTTTAGTTGAGTTGAAACCTGATACTTAAGCATCAGATGTCTCATCATTTGCCGGCGCCATCACCTCTGAAGTGCAATGCATCCTGGGATAGTTTCCTGCAGAGATGTAAATTGGTTAATTCATCCGGACGTGGCCCCTGAACCGAGACACAGTTTATGGTTTGGATTGGTCGCACAGAGTAGAAAAAGTTTTGTGTCTAACAACGAAACAAATCTAACATCCACCAAAGTATTTTAAAGCGTTATGATTATATGACACCTTCCTCCGCTAATCCAGCAGCGTGAGTCAGAGCTGACGCTCGCAGATCAGCAGAGAGAAGCTTGTTTTATAGAAGCAGGTAATAATTTGGAAGAGAGAATTAGACCCAGGAGCTGACAGGTGCTCTTAATGCATCGCTAATGGCGAAGCAGAGTGCCAGTTTGCAATTTCCTCCCCCCCGACTCCAGCCTGCATTCCTCTCCCCAGCTGACTCCTCAGGTATTCCAACTGATGATGTTTTATTTATTTTTTCCAGAGCTACTTATAAACAAACCAGAGGAAGAGGGGGAGGCTTCTGTTCGTGACACATGTTGGAATCCTCCATGTCTAAATGCACCTTTAATGAGATCTTACCTTGACAGCCCCACCTCCAATAATCAGGTTATTTCAAACTGATTCCCCCCCCGAACCCCCCCCCCCCCTCCTCCACACACACTGCTAATTAAAGAGCTCTTCTTTTCCACCGCAGTCGGCTATATTCAGCCGTCTGTCAAACACAGCTCACCGGCTACCTGGAGACACTCGAGGTGTTCAGTGGAATCCAAAAATAGATTATGACACGTCTATAATTGATGATTACGCTCTGATAGACTTTCATTACCTCGTGGATTGAGCTGTTTTTAATAATGCCTCAGTGTGCGGTGTCCTTCAAGGGAATTCCCACAAAGATTCAATAAGAGCATAATAATCATGATGAATGGCGTGTTAACCGGGTTTGACTTGTAACCCCTTGGGAGGACACAGAGCGAGCACAGGGGGGGGAGTGCGAGCGGGGACAGTGACAAAGGACAGAAGAGGAAGAAGAGGAGTTAAACAAAAGTTGATACACAAACCACTTCACAGCCTCTGGAAGCACAAAGTGATTTCTCCACTTCTAATCCATAGATGACCGGCTTGGCCAATTAGGCGATGCTTTGAAAAGGAGTGACCCCTCGACCCGGGAAGACACTCACATAATCACTACAGAATCATTGAGGAGCGTGAAGCAAGGCCCATGGATAACAAGCTCTGATTCCGCTCCCAGTACAGCTGGTCCGTCCCGAGTCCCAGCAGTGGCCCTACTGGTGGAGGGATGCTCCAAAAGGCGTCGGAGGCCGAGGGTGACTTTGAATGAGTGCTCGTCGGAGCCTTTGTCTCTGCATGCAGGGGGTTGTGCACCAATACCACAATTTATAATCTGTCTGACAACTTCCCCCCCCCCCCCCCCCCCCCAGCCGGCGCAAAGAAGCATCACTCACAGCGGGCGCGCTCTGCATATTGCGAGTCAAAAGCATTTAATGGTGAGATGTAACTTCCCTCTCCTCCCATTGATCATGTGGCAGCCTGCGACTCCCATGAGCCGGGCGCATTAAGGCCGGTGACAAGCGGAAAACATTACAAATGAGCTTTAGCAAATTTGCAAGGCAGTGTCACCTCTTTGATGTATAGATAAGTGGATGCCGGCTTCTTCCTCTCCCTCTCTCTCTCCGTTAGTCTGCTTCACTCCCTCCAGTTAGTGCCCCTGGTTTCCATCCATCTCTACCTCCCTGTCTGCCCACCGTCTTCCTCTCCCTCCTCTTCCTCCTCTTCCCCCGAGAACGGATTAAACAGAACCGATGCCTGTGAAAAGCCCCCGTGATGAACGTGTCGTCGTTCTGATGATGCCGAGGACGAGCGTGTCATAAATCATACCCTTCCCGAGTGAGGCGGTGCGAGGGGTGGGGGGGGAGGAAATTGTACTATGATAAATATTGAGGGGTGGAATGAGCAATAGTTTTGTCACAATGCGGAGGTGCCTGCATCCCCCTCACCGTGAAATGTGGCTTTGTGATTGGGCGGCGGCTGAGCGGAGAGCTGTAATTCAGGCAGCGATGCCCAAGGATGCTGTTTTGAAGCCACGTGCACCCTTGATACAAAAAGATGAGTCGATGAATTGTCCTCCGAGCTGCGAATCTTTGCTTTTTTCAGCCGCTCTCTGCCAGACTGGGGAGACTGGGAGACACGTAATTGAGAGAGAACATGCAAACACAGCTAATGATTTTCCTCCCACTGTTACATTCCTCTCCCTCAGGCTCTCGTCTGCTGAGTCATTCTCATACATCTTTTACTAAGTACAGCTCAGTGTCGTGTGTGTGTGTGTGTCCCCCCGCCCCCCCTCCTTACCCAACCAAACACGAGTTAAAGTCGACTTCTCCAGAAGACCGTGTCTCCCTGTCTGATGATCTCACTCTGTCTGGGACCTTCAGTGCTGTGATTGGCTGGAGGCTCTTCTTCGCTCCAGATAAAAGTATATTTACAGTTGGCGAGAGAACAAAAACATTCATGTAAAAATAACCGAAGTGAGTAAACTGAGGGGTCACGAGAGATCCTGCACATCAAACGTCTGGCTTTGAATCACAGGATCCTGCATTATGATATAATTACAACTACATTTTGCACAAAAGAGAAGGATTTGTATATTTTATTTCACATTAACGCTCCAGATTTATCTAGTGGACAACGATAGTTTGGTGTTCTAGTTGTTTTTATGAATTTTAAGAGATGCTAAATGCCTCCTATAGCTTCTCTCTCACCTATAGGCTGTGTTTCAGCAGGATCCCCTTGATGCACACTGGAGGTTTTTTTCCACACCTCTTTAAATAACGCTTGTCTCTGCAAGGCCAAACAAAGAGAGTGTGAGTAGGCAACACACAAGTCAGAAATATGCACTGCAGCTTTTCTTTTTAACAGCCGTAAATCCTCTGATTTTCTCTCTGCTGATGTAAAACAACGTCAATAAAACCAGGTGGAGATGCCAACACGTACAAAAGGGCAGTATATGTTTTTCTGGTATGGGAAAACGCATAGAGAACATCTTGGAAAATAGTTCTGTTGGTTCGGCAGAATGGATATTTTATTGTTTTGAACAAAAATGATGAAACAGAAACAACTAATTTAAAATACCAAGCGATGCTCCTCCATTAATTTAACATTTAGGCTTTATGTACAATTAATATCTGATCTGTACCCAGATACATTATTTAGATAATAACATCTAATTGACATGCATTTGCATATATAGCTCAAGTGTTGTCATTATGCAAATTAAGTCAAACCAGGGGGTGGAGCCTGACAGGGAGCGCCACGCCCACCTGTCCAGATACAAGACTTCACTTGTAAACAAACCAAATAATCAAGATTTTAATTTACTGTTGATGCACACACTGAATTTATTGTGATAATGTAGAACAGTTCCACCCTTGTCCTCACAAAGTGCACAATAACTCTTTGCACTGCTACACAACTTCTTCTACAAACTGGTAAGTTGATTAATCGACTGGACCCAACACTGGGCTGGAATGAATGTTTTTGAACACACAAACAGGGCCTGGTGAACAGGGACTGAAGCTAGGAAGGTAAAGCTGCACCAAGCTGTTCCCTCTTCATCTCCAGACATCTCCCCTGTTAAACCCTCTGTGCAGCATGAAGGGCTTTTAGCTGTTTGGGATCAAGTGTTGCAGCAGGACTTAAAATCTGCTGCATATCAGTTGCAAGTAGGACAGTGAAGCCACAGACTCTGCCCCACATCCAGTGCATCTCATTCAAATCATATTTCATTACCCGCAACCCAGTGAATACCATTAGCCTCATTGGGCCGATTCACTTTGACACTAACGTATTTCTCTGATTAAAGCAGAGGAGCGGTGGAGCAGTTTGAAACAGACACAACTAACAACCAGAGGAGAAACAGCATCCAGCAATGTAAACATGCATTAAGCTGTCAGGCAGTTGTCCTTGTAATAGCAGAGCAATGTTTTCATGTGGCGTCCAACAACCCACCGCCTGCCCATCAGGATGTCATGTATCACCTCCCACTACACACATCCAGCCATGTTCGGAGCATCTCACTCCATCCTGTGGTCTGAGTGTTGACTGGAGAATCCGGTCAATAATTCATTTTCTCAGCTCTTATCAACCCTCAGTGTCTCAGTTATCTTTCAGTTCCCTGTCCGTCAATTAAACGCTGAGCAATCGGCCGTAATCTCACAACCTCATGTTTTGTCTTCTTGTCTGCAGGCTTCAATCTTCCACCCGAGGCAGGAGAAGTGCGTCTGCATCTCACATTTTAAAAACCTCTCTGGGAATCCATTCAGAGTGATAGGTAATAACAAAACACGATGATTTGATTATTGTTCTTGCCACAAAACTAATCGACATAACCAATCCAAAGCCCAAAAGCAAATCAAGCTACAATAAAGTTTTATTTTTATCCATCTTAATTTATCCAGTGATGTATTTTTTAATAAACTTTTCATTTCAGGAGTCATTATTTTAAGTGCCGGTCATTAGCTGCACAAACACAGAACACACAACATGCTGCCGACTTGTTTCTTTTAGTCAAATGGATTTAATTTGCTCATGTAATATTTTAAGTTAATTACATTTAGGAAATAAAAATCAAATAATATCAAATGTTATTAAGCTGCATGAACTTGTTTCCTTTGGCTTGAAGGTGTCACGTTAATGAAGAGTTGTGCTCCTCTTCGTTAATTCCACTGCTCCTCTCATCTCACACAGCACATGAGTATCTTGCTGTGTGATCTCTGTGCATCAGTGCACGGACTCAAACGCACCTGTCGACCGTGTCCACATCTCCACACGTGCACAGGCACACACACGCATGTCTCTCCATCAGTAATTAAAGTCATGTCAGTGTGTGATCACCGGTGTTTACGCTCGTGTTCTGCCGTCGCAGTAAAACCACTCGAGTGAGTGCAAAACAAATTCTCGCAGTAAATTTGAATCATATTTAACAGGAGGGAAAGCAGTTGCACTGGGGCTGAATTAAACTGTAATGACCACCGAGGCAAAAGGAGGACATCGCAAGGATACTTCTAATAAAGACTTAACGACCTGTTTGGACTGTAACGAGCATATTTTCTTAACGGGAACGGGTTCACCTCAGGAGGGCAGAGAGCCGGACGCGTCCTCCCAGTGACGGCCACATGCACATCTCCTCAGCGCAGCACTTACACCCGTCTTTAACTGGGCACTGCAGCAATCACACAGCCCGACGTGCTGGATCTGACCTGACAAAGGAGTCTTATTACCCTTTCATAATTGGAAATGCCTCACATGGAAGAGGCGTGGGGGGGAGGGGGGGAGGGCGCAACATCATGATTCCATTTACAATATTTACAACTCAATAAACATTTCGTTTCATCCTCCGTCCTTCATGCCTGTGAATTCCAGATAACACAAAGGTTAAAGAGAACACTAAATATAAATTGGCTCAAAGCAGAGCATATGGAGGCGAGGACTGAAGGATCCCTCTGAGACCGCCGCTGCTTTACCTTCGCATTACCTCCAAATGATACCGGGAGTGAGGCTCGAATTAGAGCTGAAATCAGCCGTGAGATGCAATCAGGCTTCAGAGGGTCTCCGAGCGGCTGTGGACTTGTTGGGATGTGAGCGGATGTAGAGATGACTTGAACACGGGCCGAGAGCGTAATGCATGTCATCCTACAAGGAGGCCGAGCATGTCCTACTCTGAGAGTTCACCAAAGGGAAAATTCAACTTTGATTCAACACTCTTTACGCTGTGAAGCTGAAAAATATGTAACTTGTGTATTTGTATGTCCACAGAACTGAATAAACATTAACTGCAGAAAGTCACGTAAACAACCGGCCACGATATAAGAGCAGGTATTCAGACGGAGTACTCAAAACTGCATATTTTACATGACTGGTGCATAAAAGGTACTTTAGTGTGAAATATGCTGCTCATAGTGATCTGACTCTGCAGCTCCAGACTCACGACTTATCTCTTATCATCCATATCCAAGTTTTTATCCATAAGTTCTGACCAAACATACTCGCAGAGCATCAAGCAGAAGAAACACATCGACTATAATATCATTTTAATTCACTACAATCTTCTCTGGAGCTGGTGGAACCCAAAGTGGAGCTAGAGTGAGGATGAATATCGACCGGACACATAAATCAAAATAAATATTACTGCAGTGTTGATCAGGTTAAAGTATCACAACATAAAATGAGAAAAAGCCTGAAAAGTAAGGGTACAAGTAAAACGTAATATGCAAAGTAGTATGTGTCTGATTATACTACATTTGATTATTAGTACTGATAGTACTACGTTTACTCGTAAGGAGACTTTTACTGCTAGTAAACATAATAGTGCAGTTAATTATATAATTACATGTGTAAAGTAACATCAAATTGAAAATACTCAAGTTAAGTACAAATCCTTTTTAATTGTATTTAGCTCCTCGTTTGCTGCCGGCAGCTGCAGAACATATTATTGTTGTGACAACTGTATTTTGAATTTGCATCAATGCGATGGGAAAATACAAATACAACAAAGACAAACATTTTCATTATAGTGCTTCTCATTGTTCAGGAAGCTGAGATCCATTGTGTCTTTGATCTGTCATGACTGCTTGGTATGAAAAGCTTTTATATAAGATTTGTTAAGTATCTCTGGTTGTTGTCATTTCTCTTTGTTCCACTTGTGTTCACGTGAACTTGTTTAGAACATGTGTGAATGAGTCAGTGTGTTTGCCAACTTCTTCACGATGCAGCTTCTTAACGAGCCTCTCTGGTTTTCTTATGCCAGCTGTGTGCACTTCATTATTATTATGTAACCGTATTCGATTTTTTTAATGTTCGCACAAAGAAGGAATAAGAATAATTGCAGATGTGAAACAGGACAGATAGAAATACATCAGCTCTTCTAAACTCTATATAATATTTTAACATTATATCACTTGTGGATGACGGACGACTTATTGTAGAGTGAAAAGATCAGATTTGATCTATAACCATCGTCTTCCTGCGTTGAAAACTAAGATTGAGATGAATGCCTACTGGGCTTAATGGGATGACAGATCCGCTCCGATACCAAAAAGTTCACGGTGAACTCCCAGTGAGGACTGGGAGCTGAGCACACAGACCAGTGTATTAGCCCTGATGAGGATGCAGTGGCGTGGGGGAACCAGGGGCTCCTGCCGTGGAGGTGGGACACCACATTAGCATCTGCCCGGCCATACGAGAGGAAATAAATCTGCAACAGGCGCGATGCATCTTCATTAAAGTCGCCACTTACCACCTCGCAGACAAACTGCCAAACTGTCTCTGTGGCCAGATGCTACGTTTAAGCTTTTGTTTTTCCACAAGGTTTTTTTTTTTTTAGGCGGTGGCGGGAGAGAGAAAACCAGGTCTGACATGGACGAGCGAGGGAAGACTCCATTTAGGGAAAGTGCTTCGTGTCACTACCGGATAAATTTAGACATCAATCTTGGTTAAACAATTACATGCTAAGATGGTAATTTACACAAAGCTTAATGGCAGCGGTGAGGGGAGGCTTCCTCTCCTGCAGCTGTGATGCATTAACACTCACTTTGGACGATTCTTTCTCAATATTAATGCGTCAAAAAGTAAATTAGGACTAATTGCCGTGTGGATGGCAGATCCTTCTTCGGAGGGAGACAGCTTCTAAACGAAGGTGTTTAATTACAGAAGTTTAAGAAGGTGTGACAACTTGTGAGGCTGCATTCATTCAATTTCAGAGCTGGATTGTCACCAGTTGGTTTCACTGGTTTGATTGGGTTTACAATGCTTTGCAGTTCTTGTTTTGATCAATAGCTCCTTCTCCTCGTACTCGGAAAACTAGCTCCAGGAAATTCTCCACAGGACGTGATTGTTATAAAATGGTATTTTCCCTGATAGAATACAAAGACGGGTCTTTTTTGTGTCCTTCTAGTCTACAGCTCCACATGGGCCTTTCATGGGGCTGTGTACAGTGAAAGAGGAAAATGATATATGAATTATTGTGTGACAAGAAAAAGGGAAGGGTCAACTTTCAAGGACCTTTTGAAATGAAAACGACAATTCAGAGAAAATCTCTTTTACTTTATAGTTTTCTTTTCCAGCCGTTCACCTTCCTGCCGGCGATGTCAGTGTGATGTCTCCGGGACAGAGTGTGTGTGAGAGGAGAAAACAGAGAGTATATCTAACACAAGCCTCAGTGAGTCCATTGGATAGATTAAAGACGCCCAGAGATCCCCCCGGTGAGGCTGATAGGGAGCCCGACTGATCAAGGAATATTCACCGGTCCTCAGATGATTTTTCTTCAGAGAGCGAGAGAGAGTTACCTTTTCCAAAAGAGACACCGTCCCCGTCTCCTTCTGATCACTTCACGTCTCTGTGTTGGAATGATTAATGCACCCTGGCATTCATTTCATGCGAGCGGGGAAGGTCACTGGTGTTTGCTGCTGGACTCAAAAGATTAGCTGTGACCTTGGTGGAAATGTAAAGGGGGGGGGGGGGGTCAAACGCAGAAGGCAGGGATGTTAAAGACAGAAAACATCTTACATCATTTGAATGAATTATAGTCAAAGTGCCGTGGACAGTGCAACCCTTTGTGCAGATGGGTGTTTGTCTGTCCAACATGATTGCTACTGCTGTTTACACAAAGAGAGGACGGATTGGAAATGGACTTTCTGCCGCAGGGAAAACACCGAGCACCGGATCCTCCAGCTGCAGCGATCAATACTCTGTATAAACAAAAGGGTGAAAAGTCTAATGTGGTCGAGTCCGCAGAGAATCATCATCAGCAGAACCTGCAGGTCCACGTCCATGTCCCCTCGGTTCTGTGAAGTGTTTCATCTCCAATCCACTGTTATGATCTGTCTTTCTTCTCTTGATCCTATTGAAGAAATGGTAAATGTCCATGTTCAGTTAAAAGCTTCCAATAAAGCAAACACACATTGTCTGTCCAACACAAACAAACGCACAGAGTCACTGAAAGAACATAGTGGACTGAGCAGGATTCTATGATTTGAATAGTGGGAGAAAAGAAGACAAATATTCACCTCTATCGTATCAGAATGGGAACAAAATACAACATATAACAGGACGTAAAGGGAAAATGTGTATTTGTGTGTTAATCAAACACTTTATCTTCAGTAATGTAAATATTGGAATAAAGAAGCATTGATAAGTTTAACTAATAAAACAAACACGACCTGCAGCCTTTAACGCCACATCCAGCAGGACCCTGGTATCGATCCACTTGGCGTTAAATCCATAAATGGAATGCGGCCGCTATTAATGTAACATGTATTTCTCCTGTGATTTTTCCTGCGATGACAAGACAGAACGTCCACCGCTGCCAGACAGTCAACTTCTCTGATCAATACGTTCTTCAGCTCCCCTCCTTGGTTTTTAAATTGTCACCATACACAGTTTGGCAGCGCGGCGAGGGAGAGGCGAGTCCCGTGTCCACGCACTTCACGTGCACTTCAGCATATCAATAACACGCCCGGGAACGATTTCACAAATCAATAATCCTTACCGCACACAGAGTGAGAGATGGAGCTGATGCACGGCCCGACGCCAACAAGGTCACACGCCCCCTCAGACTTAAACACACGCTTCAAATCCATCAAATCAAATTCAATAAAACCCTTTTGCAGTTTTGCAGTCAAGGGTTTTTTCTCACAGAGACACCAGGAGCAGAGAGAGAGAGAGAGAGAAAGGGACGAGTGCTGTTCAAGTTCAAATCCACCGGCTCATCTTTCATCCGGCGGCACCGAGGGACACGTTTGGACGCGGCTGCAACAATCATCTGTCGGCGCTAATGAGTGACGAGCGCTGATTTATTTTTTGCTGCAGTGCCGTGTTAAACAAATCCCTCCATGATCCAGCTCTGTAATATTCTGCATCATGACAGGGATACTTATGTGAGTATTTACGAGTGGGAGAAACACACTCAGAACCAAATGACTGTGTGGTTTCTGCAGGGAGGAGGATTCCAATGATGTACACAACATTTGTTCTGAGTATTATTCTACACGTGCTGGGAGGCAGTGGGAGTTGTGGTTATAAAAAGTGGAGGCTTTTTTTTTTTTGAACAAACTGAAGATGGAGGTCGGCAGGATAACACAAAAACAACAAACTGGATTCATACACAACTTGATCGAAAGTAAAGATGCAGCAGGGAAGGAGGACATTTAGTTTTTGATGTGGATCAGGGGGCAGATCCAAGAACAGCAGTTTCATTGAGTCCTCAGATGGATCTTGATGAAAAACATGTTTATGGGACTGATATTTATGAATGTGTGCAATTTGGTGCTAATCAACTCAAGAATCCAGATGTTGTGAGGTTTTACAAGGCGGCTGTTGGGCCTTGGCTGGATTTCTGCTCTCTGATGAGTGACATTCTAGTTTTTCATTAAATGAACTAGTTAATTAATTAATTATCTCTATTAATTAACATCACAACCACCTCTTGGCTCTATACACACACACACATATCCCGACTTTTTAATTAACAATTAATGAATCTTTGCGGTGTGATAGAATTATGCGACACTCTGCAAACGCACAACGTTGTGAATCTGTGAGGCAAAGTGTTGCACTCGACTTGAGAGGGATTTGGAAACCGGGACAGAAACCAGCTGTGCAGCAAAAAGGACTAAGGGAGGTTGTGTATTTATCAGCTGCCTTCGGTCCCTCGGGGGGGGGGGGGGGGGGGCGCAGCCTCGTGACCTGTTCCCATGTAGTTGTGTTGAATGTCGGACTCTGGAGGAGGAAGCCACTCGAATGGGCCGCAGCTATTATCAGATCGCAGCCGCCCTTGAGAAGCCGCGCTGCACCACAGCGGTACGACTTTCTCCAGGACGGAGACACACACACACAGAGTTGAGTCTCTGCCACACAACTCCACCCAGCAGCTCATTAGCTCCTCCAAGGTGATACAACGTGTGCTAATGATATCGTAGAGGTCTGTGACTTGTAATGAAGTTTAATGGAACCTGACTGGATTTGGATGAAAGTCACATTTTTACACGTGCACGCTCAACATCTGACCATGTGGTCAATGACGCTGATAGAGCAGTGCATTGCAGTGAAGTGACACAACTCCACTAACACATAGTGTAAAGGCACAAAACACAGTGTTGACCCTGAATGTGAGTTTTAATGCAGAGACGGGATTTGTGTATTTACTGGAAACATTGGCATTAGCAGTTCAGGGGCTAAAGGAAGTGTTAGCACTGAGCGCACAGTGATTCACTCCTTCTCCGTTATTTGCATCAGCGCTAACTGTCGGCGACTCACCCGCCGGTGAAAGTGGAGTCAGCCGGCGGCGGCTCAGCCCTGTGGTTCACGAGGAGATGTTGTATTGCCTCTGCTGTGAGAATAATAACAGTGTTTTGTGAAACCTGTGTGAGAGGGAAGGATATTTCTGTCAGACAGGCAGTTTGGTTTGCAAGGTCAAACCTGGGAGTCAGATAATCAGGTCGGCTGGAAAGCAACGAGACGCTGGAAGATTTCAAACCTGGAAAACAGTTCCTGACAAAACAGGGAGCAGCACAGTTTGACTTGTGTAGCTGGTGTTTGTGCCTCCATAGTGAAAGTGTGTTTTCTGTCTTTGTGTTGATCCAGACAATGATATGAATGGGGATATAGCAGTGACTGTGTTAATGTGTGCAATACTACCATTCATCTGCATGACTCCTACCACCAATGTGCAGTACTACCATTCATGTGCATTACTACATCCACATATAGTACGACCATCTATGTGCAATACTTCCATTCATGTGCAGTACTCCGATTCATGTGCAATACTTCTCTTTATGTTCAAACCTACCATCCATGTGCAGTACTACCATTAATGTGCAGTACTTCAATTTATGTGCAATGCTACTATTCATGCGCAGTGCTACCATCCCCGTCTAGTACTACCATCTATGTGCAATACTTCTTTTCATATACAAATTTACCATTCATGTGCAGTACTCCTATTCATGTGCAGTACTCCTATTCATGTGCAGTACTCCTATTCATGTGCAGTACTCCTATTCATGTGCAGTACTCCTATTCATGTGCAGTACTCCTATTCATGTGCAGTACTCCTATTCATGTGCAGTACTCCCATTCATGTGCAGTACTTCGATTTATGTGCAATGCTACTATTCATTTGCAGTACTGCCATCGAGATGTAGTAATACCATCTATGTGCAATACTTCTATTTATATGCAAAACTACCACCCATGTGCAGTACTACCATCCCCGTCTACGACTACCATCTATGTGCAATACTTCTATTTATATGCAGATTTACCATTCATGTGCAGCACTACCATTAATGTGCAGTACTTTGATTCATATGCAGTACTCCTATTCATATAAATTACTACCATCCATGTGCCTCTCATGTAAACACTGAATCTCTTATTGAGAATCAGGTCGATAGTTTGAAGATTGAAAGTCGTCAGTGTTTCTGACTCGTGTCATAAATGAATATTTCACAATCAACTCCTGTAATTGACTTTTGTTGCACCGGTGTGGACACAGTGTTTTTATTAGAACCAGTATAAAACATTTTAATGGTATCGACGTCAGTATAAAAGATGGAGTGAGATGCATTATAGTGTGTACAGCATATTGGCTTTTTCCCTTCATAAAACTTTATTGAAGTGAGGAACATCAGATATTGTTTTACATGAGCAGGAGGCGGCAGCTCTGGAATTGAACCGTGAACAATTCAAAGATTAAAAGAATAATAAAATATAAATAAGACACAAATATGAAAAATATAGCAGCGTCTTCGACATATTATCGTTACTGTGATTTCCTTAATGATGCCAATGAAAACGTTTTTCATTAAATGTTCTGTTGTTTGTTTGGTTAAAAATAAATGAGTTTGGCGTAGGAGCCAGAAACAGACAAAGAAACATCTGTTCAAAGTTTTTTTTGGGAGAGTTTTGGTAACAACACTCACTTTGCCTTTTTTTGAAGGAAGCTGAGAATCAACATTCACCAAAGCCTCAAACCGAGCCGGTGACAGACGACAGGGACGGTTCTTCTGTGGGCGAAAACAAAATCCACCAGCGTCCCTGACCCGTGCAGCAGAAGCAGCTTCATTCTTCTCACTCACCTCAGCTGTCGGCCTCTGTCTGGGATCATTCTTATTTTCCACCACAGTTAAAACCAATTTTCCTTCTTAACCGTCAGAATTTAAGGAGTAAAACTCATCCCACCCGTCTGCAGGGAGGACGACTCAAAAAAACAGACACTGAGATAAATAATACCAACGCTATAATATTACTAATTCATGTGCAATACTACTATATATAAGCAATACTACTATCCATGAGAAATACTAGTATTCATGTATAACACAACGATTCATGTACAATATCTGCAGTATTATGTATGTATAATATCCTTATTTTTTATATCATGGTCAATATCATATGCAATATTTCATATCATATATTCATCTATTCATTACTACTTATTGCTAGTTTATTTTATTATTAGTTTTCTGTCTCACTTTATTTTAATTTCCATTGTTGCTTCTATCGGGAATTTGTTCTGTATTTACTTACTTTACTTTTTAGTCGTAATTGTTTATTGTTTTATTCTCCGTACTTTGTTATAGATTGTGTTGCTGTAATGTGGAGCTGGCACCAGCCTATTTCTTTATGATTAATAAACCTTTATCTCTTATCTTCACGTTATAAAAACTCAGATTTCCAGGTCTTGTTTAAAGTTCCTTTTAAAACACTGAAGCTGTTCATCTGCATCGTGTTTTCATTTAGAACAAATGTCGTTCGAGACACCAGACGTCTGCAGGATTATTAATATTTCTTTATGAACGTTAACACGATGTTATTCAAACAGCCGACGAGACGTCAAACAGTTTGCTGTGATTAGAGCTGTGAATTTAAACAACCTGTGAGATTCCACATCGGTAAACAGAAGTGAGCTCACGGCCGCTCCTCTGCTAAATTGAGCTTAATACATTTCAGATAAAGTTGTGAGTACAGTTAGTAACTCAGGACATTAAAGTTCAGAGGAGGCAGCGCAGCAATCGACCAGGAGAGCGGCGCCATCGAGAAACACACAACTCAAGTGGCAACAATCAATGTCATCTTTTACTTCCTCGGCACCGCAGCGGTGTCGTGATTTCACAGACACACACAGACACACACACGAGCAAACTACATCTTTGTGTTTTCAATTCTCTTCTTATTTACTGTTTCTCTGCTTCCATCTCCGCACCAGTTCACCAGTCTGCTCTGTACTTTTGTTTATTGGCGTTGCCGGTTCCAGACGGTGGGAGCATTCATACATTCATATTCATATTTGCAGATATCACCTGTCAAACCAGATTCGTTGATAGCGGAGGAAACTATCTATATTATTGTTATCACCACCCCCCCCCCTCCCAGTAAGAATAATTACAAAAGGTGGATATAATAACAATATGTCAAGTTTTAAGTTTGATAAAACAATGTTGTGTTGCTGCAGACCTGAGCCATAAATCATTAAATTGACACCTACACCACGACATCGGGATCTGAGCAGAATACCATCTCCTCCCTTTTCTTCCTTTTGCCTTTTTTTGGATTGAATAAACTGCTAAACACTTAAACTCCGGTCGAGCCTTCCCTCCTTATCTCGACTTCCACACTGTCCCCGCTCGATGAAGTCCAGGGTTTACAACTTCATAGAGCCACAACACCTCTCCAAGATAACTATCCATACCAATATGAGTTTTTTTTTTTAGACCCTACTTGTCTCATTGCCTCAGGGCAGAAGCTGATATCACTACACTGTGAGTAACACCTTGCATTTAAAGGCTCGACACTTGTGTGCATCCACAAGCTTATTACAGTGATGCAGAATGTTCTTGTGCACGCTGCTTATGCGTGAATGAGGATATATGCGAGGTATGTATTCATGTGACTGTGTTTTATAATTTGCACATATCCACACGGGAGGATCTCTGATTCATGATGCTGGAGGCGCCTGAGGAGAAACACAGGGACAGGATGAAGAACTGCCAGATGTGTGGAAATGCTGCAACTGATCATTTCTATCATATCCTCCTCTGGGCGCAGGCCTGCGAGTGTGTGACATGCCTCCGCTCCAGTGGAGAGTCCTGGCTAAACGAATGGTGAAATGAACCAGATGGGGAAAAAAAGAACAAAACAGCTTCCCAGAGAAAAAGAAACAGAAACAGAAAAAGCAGAGGGAGAGAAAAAACAGTACAAATGTCAGGCGGAGTCACAGGAGAGTGCAGCATTTCATACAATAGTGATCTCAATCCCACTAAGAAGAAAGAGCAGAGAAAGAAGTTACACTCCAATGGCCATGAAAATATTGATTTCATAGAGAGAGGCTGGAAAAAGAAAGAACAACTTCTCCGGCTCCTGACAAGTCCAGGGCCGTGCTCGTTGTTTCTGTGGCTCCGGCCTAATTCACCCTGTCTCTCTATATTCCACACGGCGCTCCGGTGTTGAGCACCATCTTGTTTGTCGTATTCACCCTAATACTACATCACCACCGCGTGTGATCCATGACTTCAGCCGTCAGGGGTCACATCAGCCTTGTGCACCTGATGATTGATATGTAGATGGCCGAGCGAGCTCCGTGTGACGCTCTCTCTCTCTCTCTCTCTCTCTCTCGTCAGGTGGTGATTGATGACGCCGGTGGACCAAGGTCAGGATCCTGATATTTGACCTCCACCGTGAACGTGGCAGACACGGAGATTAATGCACCTTAATAAACCAGTCACAGCCGCGCCGTTATGGAGTGTGACACCCAGTCTCACCAGTGGCAGAGGTTAACATGCATCTATGCGAAAGCTTTGCCCCCGCTGTTCATCAGACGCCGGGGTTAGTTGAGCAGAGCATGCTGAGAAACCCTCACAAGGACACAGGTTCATTCTAAATCATGCCTTGCAGTCATGCGCCATAAAAAACACTCCACCGCAGATCCCCATGTGATTCACGCTGTCACCGGCGTCTCCTTAACACGGAGGCTATTGCCCTTTTTCAGCGGAGTGTGTCACCCGGCGCGGCTCGACAAACTCAGGAATCAGGGAGCGATACACAAAGGTCATCGGCTGACAGCGCTAAGACACATCGTGCCCCGAGGAGATCCTCGGAGGAGTGAGCTACGTACTGATTTCACCCTCCCTGGTTTGCACGATCGGGGGAAATCTCCATTAGTATTCAAGGACAACAGTCATTTGAATAGGAGGCGATTTCCTCGGCTCTCAGGCGTCGTTAATGAAAACGGCTGCAGGCGGTAAAGCATATTATTTGTAGATATATAGCGATAGAGTTTGGACTGTAGGACAGTGATTCTGCTACAGGGCATTTAGAAATATCAACACATGCATTTGTGTGTGTGTGTGTATGTGTCACAGTCCTTTTCAAGTAAAACATCTTAATTTGCAATGAACTGGGACTCGAGCGGTCTGAGGATTACATTTAAAGTCACGACTGGAACATTTTACCTAAATTTGTATCCGTCAATATCTTAAGGTTAAAATGAAGATATCAGATATTAAGATATATGAAAAGATGGTTTCAGAATGTGATCCGACCACTCAATTGCAGTTTTTACCCATAATTCAACGTGATAACTTTATTTCTTGCATATGTATTAAAAACCACTTCCTCATATATTTACTGTGATGCTCCAAATTGCTGTCAGGTGCATCCTGCTTGGTTAACTTATGAGAAATGTGCAAAAACAGGATCGACTCAGAATCATTTCCACTCACACCTGTATGTACACAAGGTCCCACAACTCCCAGTTCATGCCAGGATGAGAAGCAAATTACCCAGTCGAGGGAGCTCGGAGGGAAATGTGTGTTCCCAGGTGCTTAGTGGTTTTAATGATGGTGGAATGTGGGGATTCCTCCAGGTTAACCATCTGGTCAAACTAGGTAAGAAGAACCTTGGTCAGGGAGGTGATGGACATCTCAGCAACACTCCATCAACCAGTTCTTCTGGTCGAGCGGTTGATGGATCCAACTTTAAGAAGATGTGACAGTTCGCTTGGTGTTTTCCAAATGACATTTAAAGGACTCGGGCGCGTGAGGGATAAAGATGCTCCTGTCCAATCAGACAGAAACTTGAACCTCGGGGGTGGAACACCAGTTTAATGCCATTGGTGTTAGTGGTGCCATCATGGTGTCAGGTGTTAGACTGGGATAGAGGCAGCCGAGGACAGGGACCGAGGAACTTCAGGTCTCTGGAGAACATCTGTTAAACATCTGTTGGGTCATCAAATCACTCGTCATCACGAGGTGGTGTGTATGAAGATGGTTGTGTTGGCTGACTGGGGTTTAACCAGCTCAGGGACTGCTTCCCCCTCGTGTGAGGCTTTTCTCTTCGACTTTGTGACAGGGATGAAAGGTCAGCCTTGTTTCTCAGCTGAATGCTGAACGGGCTGAGTTGGTGGAAGCTGGGATGAGCAGAGGGTTTTCACTGGTGATCCTCTGCCAGGTGTGTGTGTCGCTGAAAAGAGATCTGAGTCCTTTTCACGCTGTTTTCTACCTGCGTGCTGGTGGAGAGGTTCTCAGCATCATCTCTGCAGCTTCAGTCACATCAACCATATGATGTAGCTGCTGTCCATAGCTTGACCTTAACTGTGACAGCTGATTGGAGAGTGAAAAATAGGTGGAGCCATTTAGGAATTTATCAAATAGATGAATTCAGCGTAGCAGCGTTTATTGCTCAACTCGTTCAGCTGTGAATCTTCACGGCAAGAAGCCGAAGCTCTGAGAAAAACCTCACATTATATTAACAGAGAGAAAGATTAATAAGAAAGTGAGGCAGGGATAAATAGAAACACATGCACCAGTGATCTTATACACACTCTGAATGGGAGCAATATCTCCTCTCGCTGCAATAATTCAGTGATTCATGAACCCAGATGTGAGCTGAATGCCAAGAAAAGGAGAGAGAGAGGTGTGTTCGAGCGAAGGTGTGAGCTCCATCAGTTCCTCCGACTCTCTGTGAACAGCCGCATGTCAGAGACTCTGAGAAAAGAGCAAATGAGATGGGACGCCGCCTGTTGAGTCCATGTGTTTGGGGAACACAGGGGTAGATAAGGTGAGACAGAGAAAATGAGAGGATGGGTGAGGGGAGGAAGAGGATGGTGAGAGGAAGAGAGTGGTTTGCAGGATGGAGGCGGTGGAGGAGAAGGAAGAGACGGGGGTGAGACGGGGCGTTCACAGACAGATTGCCTGCTTAGTGCGAGATTGCAATGCTCGCGCTCGCCAGCAGCAGACATGACATTTCAGGTTTTAATTGAGGAGCAGCTCTGTGCTCAGACTCGCAGCTTCCTGAAAAAAGGCTAATTCCACATTTGTTGAAGGTTGGATTTACTGCAGACGTCCTGTTCCTGAAGCAGATGCTCAGAGTTTATTAAATCACGTGTAATTTAGATGATTGAAACGTTCCTAATTGCAAATTGAGGTTGTTTGTGCAAATTTGCTTTAATTATTTACAATTTTATTTAATGTCACACTGTGTTTATGATGTTATAACTACACTAAATGGCTCGTTGTGGGACAATGCAGCCTCTGAAATACCTAAATCAGCTAGAATGACACTTTCCTAAATGTGCCGGATAATTAGAACAAGACCATGAATTAATATCTTGGAAATCAATAGAAATCTCACAGTTAATTGTTTTCTTTCCTGACTCATATCTCATCATTCATTTATTTTCTTTTAGTTTCACCATCAACGGAAAAGATGTGTATTATCATTTGCTATTAGTGAATGGAACATGGCAGCGAATTGGAACTAGAGACATTTTGTATTGATTTTGTAAATGTCACTGTCAGACATTAAAATGTTCCATGTTGCTTTATGGCTGCAAAGTAGATTTTCCACAGGGAGGATGTTCACGTCATTGAAGCTTCACTCCACTTCTTCACTTTCCTGTCTGCACAACTTCACTCGACTTCTCTCAGTCAACACTGGCAGCTCAGCTCTCACTCGTGTGTTTGTTCTTCAGGAGAAATAAACACACACACACACACACACACACACACACACAAAGCCGCAGCAAGGAGCGAGAGTGAAGCAGCGACAGCGTCTTTTGACGTGACACAGAAAACAACAAACGTAGCACACGTCTAATTTGTGTTTACTAACACAACACTGGTGCACGGCCTCACGTGCACGACCGCTGCAACATTCTTTCAAAAGAAAATGTCAATTTTTTGTATTAAATCGCAAATCACATCATATCTCAAACAGAGCTCTCGTCAAATCACGCTGCCAGGAATGTTTAACTGGAGGTAACCATGGCTGTAATAGGCCACTTAGCACAGCATGGCTCCGCCCCTCTGAATTCACGTCTTTGTTCAGCGATTATTATAATAGTTATAATAACTTTATTTATGTAATTCTTTAGAAAAATCGATGTTACAAAGTGCTGCACAGGAGCAAAACATAACAGGCGCAGCAAAAAATTAAGGAATCGCAAATTTTAAAAGAACTTAGATTAAGAGGAGTGACGTCATCTTCCTTCACAATTAGTGAGTTACATCCATAAGAATCACAAGCCTGGACATCAGGTAAATCAGTGCATGAGAAACTTCTAGTTCACTATTAATGAAATTAAACAAATTGGAAAACTAAGAACAATCTGGTGTAATGTTTTTTTTGCAAAGTAGGAGAGCTTGAAAGCTTTAATGTCTAAAAGTTTGTCCAAAACCAGATGTACTGACTGTGTTCCATGATAGATGTTGGTACGTGAGTATTCCTTCATGCTGACAGACCTTGTTGTTGTTGACAGAGCAGCTTCGGCTCCAGCTCAGTATTTTCTCCTGATTCCACCTGAGAGCTGAGCGTTGTGACAGTTTCAGTGTAACCGCTGCTTCATCAGATCTTCTCCCTGTTGGTGGAACGTTAGTGTCGTTGACGAGCCAGCGGGCGTCACTCACCGGTATTTGACTGTGTTTGTTCAAACATGGTTTCCCTCCTCATTAGGGTTTGTGTGTCACCGGCTCTGAGCTGATTGTGTTTTCACTCCACGTGAGCCGAGCCCCCGGCTGTGACGCTGATTTCCCGAATAGCGTTTGTGTCACAGTTCCTGAGAGCCCTGTGCCTCTTCAGTAACAGATATGATTCTCTTTCCCGACGCCCCTAATGGCTCCCCTGTTTTCTTCTTGTTGCCGCACCGGCAGCACGGCCTTTAAAAGTTCCTCTTAGGGGGAATCACTTCTTATTTTAGACTCTTCCTGCGTCGGGAACGTGGAGACGCTCTGAGTTTTGCATCTCACACTGCGTTCCCAAGCTGTGATGGATGTCATGTTTCCTCTGGAGCTTTCTCTTTATGACAGTCACTATCCATTCCAGCGCGTATCACCACTGCACAGTGAGCTGTTACGTAACAGGCTTGTTGTTTTTACGCTGAATTGATTCATACATCTTTCTGTAATGGAATTTTGTGTCTTTCTGTTTACGTGTGTGTTGTGTTTTGTTTGGGGCCTTGTTCGTTTTCTGCTCTGACCTCAGGTTCCGATGCTGAACGAGATGTCATCCTCAGATATGAAGACGTGGTGCTGACACTTCTTGTGAGTTTCACGCCTCTGGCACAGGAAGTCACCGTGAGAGAAGCCACGTGTGCCACAGCCAGGGGGCGACGTCGAGCACAGAACCACCGAGTTCACCGTGTAAACATCGTGCAGCTGAACCAGACTCCTGATGTTTTAAATTTAGGATTATTACTCCGAGGTGATTTCAACCAAGTCCCACAAGCTGAGGAAATGATGGTGCAGTTTTAATACAGCCTGATAATTATGGCCCTAATTGTTCTGTGAATGTGCAGCACTTCAACAGTTCTTCTCAGGAACAGGGGAGCAGAGGTCCAGGTAATAATGTCGACTCCAATGAGGAACTTTAATATTTGGTTTGGCTCAATAAAGTTTATTGGGAGAGAAATCAAATATTAGATGTTGGAAAGAAAAAACTACCTCAGAAACGTTTTTAGGAGCTCACGCTTTCAGATGAGTGTGTGATGTCATCTCTGTCCATACAGACGAGCCTGAACAAGTCACATGACTGGTCACTTACACTGTTCACGTTCAGGAGTAAACAGGAAGCAGACTGGTTGTTCCCTCGTTCCAGGAAGGTTTACGATTGAGGGACTGTAACGATGAGAAGTGAAACCCGTGATTTCTTTTCTTGGACTAACCACAAGGTGGATGTGTAGCTGACATTATGTGTTTTTAAATTCCTGTTTTTATATTAACTACCTTCTGTATAAATCATCATTTGCAGAGACACATTTGTTGCTTGTGAAACCCTCACAAAGAGAAGCTGCTGCTCTCTCTAATCTGTTATTTGGACTAATTCGGCTCCATTCCTCAGATGCAGCAGAAGCACTGAAGGGATCATTCCGTTCCCAGTGCTCCTCCAGGGTCATTAGCAGTCCACCAGTGTTGAGTGAAGAACAAGGACGTCCAGACAGAAAGTAAAAGCCAAACATGATCATGACTAATGAGCCTTTTCTGAAAAGTTATATGTATTGGAGGTATTTCTGTCTGAATCTAAAGGGCAGCGTAAGTGTGAATGGGGAAGAGAGAGTGGGGGGGAGACATGCAGCTAATGTTACCTGCACTGTATTCAAAGGTATTGCTGTAATAATTGAGTTATGGTATTGTTATGGTATGGTATCGATGAATGGAAGGAAAACCAGACATCAATTTGTCACGATGCATTTTCATTTCATTGTGCTAGCGCTCCTCAATAGACTTGTTTTTTTTTTTAAATTGAACATCTGTCACCAATGTTGAGTTGTGTAACTGCGCACTTAGCGTGTGACTGGAAATGCACTGGCAACACAAAAAGGTTCCCGTGTTTTGCGCTATCAGAGGAACAACATGATCTAAATGCTGCAGCTTTCAACAGGCACTCGTTTCAAGTGCACGCTGAGAGGAAACACTGAATAATGGAGGATGGGAGCTGGTGTTACCAGGGAGAGGCAGGGTGCTACATGGAGCTTTACCAGTAGGCCCACTGGGTCAATTACAGACGTATGCAGAGATGAAGACTCCCAGGCACTGCTTGTGCATCACAGAGCGTGAAAAACAACAACGTGGTGTAATCCTGTTGAGTTAAACTGCTGTTTCCCCCCAAGAGGCATCTGTGTTGTATGAAAACAAGAGGACCCCCCCTCTCATATCGACCCCGGATACCCTCAGCGGGCTCTGCAGACTTCTGGAGGAGAAGCTGATGGACTTGTCAGTCTCTGGCTCCTCACACCTGATATGGCTTGAATGCAGATGAGTCATTGACAAATTGCTTTTCGCCAGAAGGTTCACTCGGAGGTAAAAGCCCCGGGTTCAGCCGGCAGCAGCAGGGGAGGTGGTGCAGGCGGTGGTGGGTGATTTATAAAGAGGCAAAGACACGTCTTGGTCGGGCCTCTGGCATTGACAGGCGCTTCATCAGCGTCCAGATTGGGTTTCATGGTCAACGAGGAGGCAGCGATGCGGGAAGAGGAGATTGGCATCTTCTATATTCACTGCTTTTCAGACTGCTTTATCATAATGCTGCTTTCCACCGGCAAACACCGGGCATCAGGCGAGAGAGCGTGGAGACGCCAAGAGGAGTCACGTGACTAATCAGGGGTGTGTGATGGAAGGAGACTTTTAAACCATCAGAAGATCCAGTAGAATTAATGATGGACCACAGGGATGGAAATATATTGGATGGGTTGTTTGAGGGTCAGTGTCAAGCTGTAATATACCATATCGGATAAGGAAGGAAAGCACTGCTTTAATAGTTAAAACTGAAACATAGACATCAATTAAAGACAATTCTTCCTTAAACTGTCTCAGAACGAGCTGTCCTGTCATGTCCATCTTTACAGTCTCTGCTTTACATCCTCTAACTTACCGCCCACTTGTGGTGGCAGCAGGGTATCGTCTCTGGAAGCCTAGTTTGAAGACTAAACATATTATCAACAGAAGAAGAGAACGTTGGGTTTGATCTTTATCATCTTTATAAAAACAACAACAACTGAACATCAGCTTTATCTCCTACAATTTGAAATCTCCTCGATATGAGCTGGGATTGACAAACAGAAGTTCAACCCGACGTGAGTGACACTCAGCGCCCACAGTGCAAACCTTCATCTAAATAATCTATTGTTCATTAGAGGAGAAGGAGCAGCGTGGCGGGGGGGGGGGGGGGGGGGGGGGGTTGACTAGCATGCTGCGTTATAGCTGTTTCCCCCGCCGGCGTGCGGCAGCCCCGTGATTGACTGGGATCTGAAACGAGAGTGAAAGTGGTTTTGAGACGGCATGAAAAGAGATAACGACAACAGAGATGGGGGTGATATCCAAAGTGAGCGTTCGTTTGTCACTTATCATGTTCCCCCCCCCCCCCTGCTGAGAGTCTTGAGGTGGCGCGGTGGCACTTTGAGACGACACACAGAAAAACCCTCTCTCTCCACACACACACACACACACGAGCTGGAAGAGGACATTAGAATCCGTGTTAATGGAGGCGCGTGGATCATAATGAACAAAAGGGAAAATAATGATTATCATTAATGGTCTGGGGGGAGACGGGGCGAGTCAATGGGAGCGCTTCTCATCGACCTCTTTAGGGCCAGTGAAGAGTGATGCGTCCCTCAGTAGACTGTTGTTAATGTGCCATCGGGGGCTTCTGCAGAGCCACTGCAATGAATAATAAGTTTAATGATGTTTGTTCTCTGTGATGACACATCCACAGTGCTGGATAACCACTTAGTATTAAACCACCACTCAACTGCAGGCACCCGGCCACTTACACTGCTCCCCTCATTTTGTTATTCATAGTGGTGCGTGGGAATATATTTCATGCTATAATATTACGCTGTAATTGATTCGTCTTCCCGCAAAATTATAGATGATTATGGACGTTCTTTCTTTCTTTCTCTCTCTCTCTCCCTCTCTCTCTCTCCCTCTCTCTCTATGGTTGTCCAAAACCGGGCGAGGTGAGAATAAGCAGCTTCTTATTTTATTCAAAAAGCTTGAATTTTGAATAATATGACCTTTTTAATATGCCCTCCTATCCCACAGCTGCATGATGGTCCAGCAGGTTTGTGAAAAGGTGCAATTGACAGGTGGGGGGGGGGGGGTGCAATATGCCTCAGTCCGGACGGGCATTATTATTGACATCACTGTTTGAATTTGAATTATTCCCCGGGAGGAAGGTCTGCTTCAATACACACAGCTCCACTGGAGATTGATTAAAGGATGATGGCCACTAATGAACTGGTGTTTACAGAACATCAACGCAGACTCATTTCCATTCTTCTGTTTATTTGACTCCAGCAAAACTGTTTCATCCAGACGAAGGAATGTGCACAGAATAAAAAGAAATCAAGACCCAGACTTATTATTAAGATATAAATAAAGATATGTAATCTGAGGCAAACTGGCAGATTCTTTAGGTTCACATTATTACTTTTATTACTCTTAATCACAATTCCCCTCTGTTTTGAGACAATGCTACTGATGGATGCCAGGTTTCTATTGTGGAAATATGTTAAAGAAATCTCAAATCGATGATTAGTTTATATATAATGACCTGATAAAAGCACAAAGAGAGAATAAAAACCGACAGTGAATTCCTAAAAAACTGAAGAAACAAATCAAAAATGCAAAAAATCCTTAAAAAAACGCTTCTCTACAAAATGTGAGACCCGATCTGGGACTTGATCATCAATCACAGGATCCATGATGTGTCCTGAAGTTTTGAGAAAGATCTTCTCCTGGCAGAAAAGTGTATTCCCAAGCAATAAGACTGTAGAGGTATCCACAGCAGATGTATCTGATAGTAGTAATGGGTTCTTCCCAAGAGTCCATCTCTCCATCAGTTTGGTGGAAATCGCTTCAATCCTCCTCACAAATAAACCAGCATCAGAAAAACCAACTAGAATATCACAGAGTAGAACTCAAACCGTTCCCTTAAATTCAGACTCTTAGAAACCAGTTCCCTAAATGTGTCTTATCTTTATCATGAATATCAGTGGAGAAAAACCTCCTCTCTCTCTTCATGTCAAAGATTGTAAAAACTAAATCCCAGATCTGCCCCCTGATCCGGATCTGATCAATATTGAGTAGCTCCTTCCCTGACCTATAACACCTCCTTCCACACAATGTTGTGGAAATCCCTCCAGTAGTTTTTGTATAATCCTGCAAAAATATCAAAAAGACAAACAAACAGAAACATAACGTCCTTGGCCGAGATAACAACCAAACCAACCTAATTTGGTTAAAAACGAAATATTACTCTTGTGTACAATGTGAGCGTGAAGAGCTGGTACTTTAACTGCTAGATGAAAATCTAATAAACAATGTTTGTGAGTGCAGACCGAGCTCATAAACAAATCCAGCCAAAGATCTGTTCTTATTGCTCAGGACAACATTAATAAAAGATCCTTGATTATAAAGAATGTGCTGTTGCCTCCACTAACAATGAGCCAAGCAGAGATGAAAAACAAGAGGAACTTCAAATTAATTCCATTCTGCTCCTTGAAAAGAAACAAAACAGGAAGGAGGTGAAGGTCAAACTCAGGATTCATGTATCACACGACTGGAAATGTCATTATTTACACACACGACTGGAAATGTCTGGAATATTAAACTATGTATTCAATGTGGATGAGACTCTTACACTTAGTGACCAAACTTCACATTCAGCGTCACAGTTAATGAGATGAAATCATTTGAAATCCAGATTTCCTCCACCAAGATGATGTGTCACCTGCAGGTATGAACATGAACAGCAGGGGGTCTCTTTGATGGATACAGGAAAGTTTGACCTCTGATGGGAAAATAACCTCAAGAGGAAGTTCCCTCTTTGGTCAAACTGCTCATAGAAATACATAAGTTGTCAATACAGGTTTTATGAATTTGTCAAGTCATTCATAGGTTGTATCATCTGGATGAGATGCTCCTCACAGGTTTCTCTGGAAAATCATTACAGATTTAAATAGTTTTCTAATTAAATCCGAATTTTAAACAAATATTTTTTAATTAAGATATATAAATCTGTAATAAAACTGTACAGATGAAAATGTTTTGTCTATTTTTATTTTATTTCTGACTCAATATGGGTGAATGAGCCTGTAATACAGATTAACTGACACATTGCAATATTTGTATTTAATTGTTTTAATTTAATTATCTCTAATGGACAGAATTAATCAATAATCCATTAAAGATAATCCATAAACATTATCTGCAAAGTATTCTACATACACACAACATGCAGCTTGTTTGTTTACTTCATGGTTAACAAGCTTCATACGTTTCCAAACTACTTGAACCGTAGCAGTTTCGGCCGATGTGGAAACTAATGAGGCGTCTGCTCGGTGAGTCGTGGAAACATCGGCATCATGCTGCCGTCAGCGAAGAACAGAGCTCAACGCAAATCCTAACTGCGTCAACATGGAGACACAATCAGCGGATCAGGGAAGAAAGCAACAACAAGAGGGAAAACAAAGGGTCAGCCCAATTAACCTGAGGGATGTGCTTACCGTGCCGGAGTTTCCATGAACACCACCACGGCTGCCGGCTTTAATTGGTCATGGCGCTCGGATGTTTGAGGCTTAAGGGGCCAACGCCGTGTAAACATAGAATTACTTGCTAATTAATTGATTGGGCTAATTTTAATTACACATGGAAACGAGACCTGGTCAATCAAAGTATCTAAGAGAAGAAGAAGTATTCCTGTGGTAAAAACACTATATAATAATTATTATTTAGCAGGGAAATAAGCTTCAAAACTTGATGAAAACTTGAAGTAATATATTTTTTTCATTAGTCTTTTCCGCTGGGTTTGTTCTGGGTATTGATGAAAAACAAAAACAAACACGCTTAGTGTGTCGAGGTCTAATGGTTTCACCTGCAGTAGTTCCATTAAAACTGGAACCACTACAGCAGCGTTTGTATTCACAGGGAAATCAGCGTTCTCCTGCTCACAGCCCGTAACTCAGTGTTTCCATGTTTCAGCTCCTATCGACCCGGAGCCTCGTGAAGCAGAACCCTCTTTAAAGAAAACCGCCCGGCTCAGGGAGGCAGCGTGTTTACACGGCTGCGAGTTAAAGTTAGAATGTTAACACTTTAGGAAAAAAGCTGTCCTGTTGCATTTTACAGTTGACTGCCCACGTTCGTGCCGTGATGAGCGGATCTGTGAAGACACGACAGAGTCAAGCAGGACTGAGGACGCTGATCTGGTTGTGGATATTCTGATTTAGTCCTTGGCTTTCTCTGTCCAATAGAGTCTTTATGTCCAAACCCGAGAAAGAACTCACAGAACCCGACGGCAAAATTCCTATTTTGGGTCTGAGCCGGATGTTTTCCTCGATTACAGGCAGGTGTGAAAAAAGTCAAGGCTCTAAAGTTGAGCCCGGCCAACACGACCCGAAACCCAACATCATCAGGCTCGGGTCATGTATCCACACTCGAAGAATCTTAAGTGTCCTCGCCAATTAACTATTATCCTGGAAAAAACAAATGGACTCAGTGGTGAGTGCAGAATCTGCCAGAGGCTGGTAATTGGAGCCCGGTGCTTTTCGAGGGGAACAGATTAGTCCGGTTTGATATTCATCCACACTGCTCCATCATCTGAAGCCAAGCTGGACACAGCTCCCTGAATGCTAACACGCCCGGGCCTCGATCTAGACCTGGCTTCTTTTATTCTTTCACCCCCCCCCCCCCCCCCCCCCCCAGTGAAATCCAGTTCAAGTGATGAGCCCTCAAAGAATCTCATCTGCTGCGCCCCCTCGTAATATATCAAACAGATGCATGTGCATGTTTGACTTTTTAATATTCGGGATGCATGGAGAGGCCTCGGAGCTCGTCGGGCTGCAGCCGTGTGCTGAAAGTCAGGTAGGACATGTAAAATGCATGATGTGTTTAATCAGTGCACACACACACACACACACACACACGAGATGAGGCTGTCAATCAGCTGCTGGGATGACAAACACCACAGACGCTCTCATGATGGAGATGTTCTTCTTCTCCTTCCACTTCTGTTCGAGTTAGGGTCAACGTTAAATTATCTCCGAGTGATATTGACAATATTGTTTGACTGATTATGAAAATCCCGTCTCGACGATATCGGCGTCTCGACCACTGTTCGCTGTTTGCTCTTTTTTCTCTCGAAGTCAAACTCGCAGTATTGTAATTCCTGCTCATGCCAGCTTATGCATCTCATACATAGTCATACGTTCCTTCTGTTATTCTTCCGTGTCAGCTGTCAAAGTTCAAAGCCTTTGAAATATTTTCCCAGAGTCTCTTTGAAGAAATTTAAATGTCTTCCATGGCCTGTTGATTTAAATGCAATCAGACAGAATGTGGCTGCGTTTGCACAACAGAGGCAGAAACCGTTAACGTGCCGAGTCAATACAGTAGACGTCCCGAAAAAAACGTCAGAAGCAAGTGAGAAAAATGATTTCACGTGAATTATTCATGACTCAGTTTCACCGTGCGCTTCTCCTCTCACGGCCAGTGGAGAAACCTGGAGCTGTTGTGGTGTGTGTGTGTTTTTGTTGTTGAAAGGCGGCGCGCTGACAACTCGAGCGTGAGAGTTATTCCTCAGAATTGGTTGTGTAACATTTGGTCTCCTCACCGTCGTGGGATCCCTGCGTTTGTCAAGCGCTATTATGATTTTGGTTCTGGACGAAACACGGAACGTATCCAAAAAACGGCGCAGACAACATTTCGGCGTCGCGACACACACACACACACAACAAACATGTACACAGCACAGTGGCCACCAGGCGGCTCGTGTGCTCTTCATTAAAACGTCTGCGATCAAAGTGTGTTGCTGCTACCGACGGCTGCAGATGGAATGTGAGCCGAGCCGCCCCCGGCTACTTGTGTCCAAACTCATAATACAGTGAAAGAAAGGAAAAAGACAAACACACACACACACACACACACATAAACGTATCAAAGACCTACACACAACCTTCAAACAGACAGCCAGACACACACGAGCTGTAATCCCTGCCTCTTAGCCTGCTGTTGTTTTTCTCCCCGAGTTTCTGGGGGTCTAAATGCTTGGGCCTATCGTGGCAGCAGATGGGGGGGGCACAGCTGGTGTTCCCCCCCCCCCCCCCACGCCACACAAGTGGTGCCAGTGGAGATGGATGTTGAAGCCTGATGTATGCGGGCACACAAACGGAATCGCACTCGCAGTGGAAAGAAGTTAGAAAGGGGCAGAATGAATTCTCCGACTCGTCCCTGAAGCTTTCCTCTGTGTGGAGGTTTGAACGAGCTGCAGATTGGATTTCTACCTTTTCTCTCTGAGGTGTTTAAAGACCAGAGGAGCTCGTGGACCCAGAAGAACACACGTCCCCCCCATGCATGGCAAATGTCCACCATATACTTAAGCTTTTTTTAATTTATAGCCCTGTACCGGTCGATTTCTGTAAAGCTGCTCACCGGACCAGACCTGATCAACTGGGTTTTGACATAACCCTTTATATGAATCTATGTATTTCACCTGTTGCACATCTTTTTTCGAAAGAACCCCAAACTGGTGCAGAACTTATGAGACGATATATAAACGTTGATTCTAATTCGGTTCTTAACTGACAGATTCTCTCCTGATGAAGTTCTTCAGTTTAATCCAGTCATCATCCTGATTTTTATATATTTAAAAACTCGTTAATAGCTTGAATAGTTAACTTTGGATTGGTATGATATGTACTGAGGCTGCAGAGTAAACATAGTTGTGATATTCTGAAAGTGATTGATAATAATAATAAAACACCGAACCTGCTTTCTGCTCGTTTTGCAGATTAAAAAGTGTGTTTTTTACATTTAGGGAACAAACCAAGTGAAATGTATTGAAAACCATATTTATACCTTCAGCACAACTGGGTAAAAATTCTTCTGCTAAATAAACCAAAGTTTCAAGAGGCTCAATTGGTTTGAGTGATACACACTGTGACTCAAAGCTTGGTGTAAACACGGGGGGGGACTCACAATCCCATTCCAACTGAAAGGAGCAATATAATCATGTGAGATCAGATAGAAACAGTGAAATACGGAAAATAAGTTGTGCACTTGAATGCATCCAAACTCCCTAATGTGCTGGTGGCTCATTGGTTCGCTGCTGGCCGGATGCTGGTTTGATCTGGCAAAACAAAACGTGGAGGATGTGATGGCACTGGGCAGCTCACTGTGTGTGAGTGTGTGTGTTTCAGTTATTTCTCATGTTGTGGGGACAAAGTCACATGTTCATTGAGGTATAAAAAAGTCCTAATAAGAACCTCACCAGTAAAACTCAGGTGCATTTTCAGAATCTAAACAAATCCCTCCAGCCGCTCTCTATCCACACCGGTGGAGGTTCAGCTTCCGAATGAGAAGGAAGCCCCGGTGAGCTCGGCTGATGAAACTCCTGAGCTGATTGTCCAGGTGAACTCACACCCGTGACTTGGGTCTGTGAGCAGCTGCCACGTTCCCCTGGCCTCCCTCCCAGACTCCTCACCGGACCAGGAGCCGGCCGGTGGCACCGGGTGTTCGCACCTTCAGCTTCATCTTTCCTCTCTTCGATGAAGTCAGAGCGCAGCTGCCTCCCGTCCGCTGGAAGCTCCCAATTGATGCCAATCAGTTAATCGACACTGCGAGCTGATAGGGCCGCCTGATAGAGATTCAGTGTGACAGTATGTAAATGTAGGGGAACAACAGATTAAACACAAGATGACATCAGGTATTAGGGACAAATAAGAAGCATCAGCAGCTCCGAGGATGTTGTGGTGATGCCATAAGGGGCTGGAAAGCACCGATTAGCAAGTTCACACTTCAACAGTTTGTAGACACACGTCCACAGGTTGGTTTGTTACAGACAACACAACATGAAGCCTGGTTAAAGGTCATGTTCACACGTCAGCCCCAGGAAACAGGAGTTTTGTACATTAATGAGCAACAGTTTTAAAGATCAGCTCTCAAATCTGGCTTTTTATAAAACAACCTCAACTCAAGAACCAGATATTCACGAGCTCTGAAGCTTTTCATCATATCTGATCATCGTCAGGGTCCTGGAGCCTTCAAACTTTAGTAGAAATCAAAGTAATTCTCCTACACTTGAATATTCTGGGAGAAGAAGGTTTTAAATGAATGGAAATCTGAAGCTGTCAAAAGGATCCGGGAAGTTTTGGACACAGGGAACCGGTGATTACCACAGAATGTGTGTCAGTGTGGGGACGATCACAGAAGAAATCTCATCTTCTTCATTTATCTGAGTCGGGGTTTCTGTTCAGGTTGGTTTGTTTCCCACCGTCATCATGAATCTGGATCAGTCAAATCCTGCACATTGATGTGTTGGATATCCAGGGCTGTGTGATGAGGAGCAGAACAGATTAAGTTGATAATACCAGTATCACCAGTAAATCCGTGTCAGTCATTTGAATCTGAAGGTTTCAGGGTCAAGTTTGTTTCTTTAATTCTCCGTCACATCGCTTGTTCTCGAGCGGAGGGGTTTCTGCAGACTTTGAAAAAAACTGCCGGGTTGGATTATTCATCATAATGACCAGAAAAATCTTTATTTGGTTTTGTCACCACTTCTTTTATATTGATTTTTCCTCGTGCCCTTGAGTTCAGTGTTTTTCCCGCAGTGAACGCTTCTCGGCTTTCGGTCGATTATTTGAAGCCCATAGGAGAGAGGCAAAAAATTATAATTATATTTACGTAATAAGTTCTTCTCCAGAGCATCTTTTAAACCCTTTTAAAAGTCGTCAGGCCAGTCCGCCGTGTGGATTCTTCCAGTTCTTTTCTTTCAGTTTGGAAACTTCCTGCAGCCGACGTCTTGATATTCTCAACACTGGTTGACTCTGCTCAGCAGGAGTCCTTCCTCAGATTTCTGGAGGTTGCCACAGGACACAAAGTAAGTTTGGTTTATACCCAAAAGCGAGTTGGGGAATTTAATCAGTCCTAAATATACTTCCTGCTGTACAACGTGTAAACTAATACCAGTTTATAAGTGCATCCCCATTATCATAGTCGTATCCCCCTCCCCCTTGTGCTCACTTTGAAGTTGCCTCTGTTAAAGCCACTCTAATCTCCCCTGATTTCAGTAAAGCATGTTTTACTGTGAGAAAAGGCTGAGGAAGAGGGGGGGGGATAGAGACCCTTTGAAGCGCCACTTACTAACACTTGGATTCAGAGCGAAATAAAATGATATTTTTCTCTCTCTCTCTCTTCTGGCACAAACTTCAAATGGTGGTACTTTATCTTATGGTAATCCAGATCAGGGTGCATCCAGAAAACACTGCTGAGCAAAAAAACAGGGAGCTAGTTGAACCTCAGGAGAAGATGTGGTTGTGTTAAAAATATAGATAGAATATAGAATCTCCACGTCTTTCCAAGTCGACATCTTTGTTCTTGTCTCCTACATGTTTGGCTCTTCTTGTTTCTTCAGTTCTACGTCTGTTGCAGGTTAGAAAACGTCAGGTGACAGGAGATCTCCAGAGAACGTGAGAAGCAGATGACTCGGACATTTGCTTTCTCACAGACAGACGCTCTGGATAACATCAGGACATTCTCCAGCAGCTCTGGAAACATCTCAGGGATGATAAAAAGGTTTTCATTTAGTCCTGGGAGAGAATAAAATGGTGAAAAATCTGAACCCCAGTTGAAAACATAAATCTGTGGCCTAAGTGTTTCTTCCCAGGGTGAATCATTGTCCAACACGGTCGACTCCTGACTTCTTTCGTTTTTGTGAAGTTGTTCGGCATATTAGAGGAAGAAAAGCTCACGGCTCAGGGGAGGACTGAAACATAATGTCCCCTCTTTTGTGCTCCGTGCCTTCTTTTGTGAGATCTCTGGTAATTGGAGCAGAGATTGGATCAGCGTGAGATTTTTCCTGTCGAGAGCGTGTCACCGCGGTCTAGACGAAAATACTCTCAAGACAACGGATCTCGGCCCAAAGAACTTCGGGCCGGCTGTCACTTGTAGTTTTAAGTGGTAGGTTTGAGGTTGAGCCTGTTGAGGTTAAACGTGGTGACTATGCACCGATCGGCTGCAGGAGGAGGCGGCAGTTCAGTCCGGGTGGTGAAGGGTGAAATCATCAGCGGCACCACATGGGGTGAATACTTAGAGCATTTTCTCAGGTCTGTGTTCATGTGTTCAGGTATTCTATCATTATGAAAAATAAATCCAAGAATTCTGCCTGTTTGTCCAGATCTGTTCCAAATTTCATTTGAGTGATTGCTTCACAGTATTTATAGTTTTTGAATGACCCTGCTGCAATGAAAACAAGAGTCAATAACCTCATTTGCAGACGTTACACTCGTGGTCAATGGAAATTGTGCAACTTCGAAGAAAAATGGCAGCGGTGAGTCTCTCCAATATCTGTAAACTTTATGAATCAGGAGAATCATCCACAGGCACAGAAGCTAACTACCAGTATGAGTCTGCTGATACATCAAATATGAATCTATTCTTAATTTGAGAAGAAAGCTTAGGTCAGTATCGGCCCCCTGGAAATGCCTTATTATTTTTCAATCAATAATTGTCTGAGATATCAAGGAAAATGTTGAAAAATGGGGAAACAAATCGAAAATTGATGGTGTAAAGGTGCAAATCAACCTATAGAATCTGTGTACAGCTTCTGGTTCAACTTACAAGCTTTTCTATTTGCCTGTAATTGAATAGTTCAAACCAAAAACCTTTCCACCGTGTTTCAGATTAAAAAGAACAGTGGATGTGATCATATTCTTAAAACCTTCATTTAAACTGGAAAGAACTTTCCTGCAGAAATGTTTTCTTTCTTTCACATTCTGCAGAAACACTCAAGACAGAATCACATTAAACTGTATCAATCCCAGGATGTTTTTTTCAGCTTAATTGTCTTTATATCTGTAGATTAGGTTAGAAAAATCATTTAATTTATGAGATTGCTCTTCACTAATTTCATCAGGAGTGCGCAGCTTCAGTTCACAAACTGCTGAGCTCAGCACGCTGTCAGAAGCTGCTGTCTGGAGTGAAAAAGAGAACAAGCAGCTTCAGTGATTTATAGTTGTACCTGAACAAGGCCGAGCTTGAGGTGAAGTTGTTTACTACTCTCCATCCTCTTCCAGATCCACTTCTGTCACTCATGTACAGTTCCTTCAGGAGATTTGCATTTGAACCAGTAATTTAATCGGGGATTTGAATCCTAAAAAAATCCCCGGAGAGGAAATGTCTTTGATGAAGTGGAGGTGGTTTCCCAGCATGCCTCCCACCGCGGCACGTTCTCGTGACAGCCTCCATTTTTCATAATTCTGCCCTTTGATTACAGCTTCATCTTGATTGATGAAGTTCCACCGGTGTTTTACTGCAGACCAGGTCCAGATCATAATATGATATTTACAAACTGAAGTAGTTATGATGATCAACCGGATCCTGGAACAAGACCTGTTAATTTAACTTGAAAGTTTAGTTGTTCAATATTACATCATCTGCATATTCTCACGAGCATTTTGTTATCATAATCCTCTCTAGAGAAAACAAAAACAAAAAAAAGGTTGTTTGTTTCCTGGTTCTTGTGGCAGTCTGCTCTGTGGTGCATGTGAGCAGTTTCTTACAGGAGAGGAAGACGAAGAGGGAGAGGAAGGAAAGAATTAGTTCTGCAGACACTTCAACGTGCATCAATGTGGATAAAGATGTTCTAATATGTAGATATGTACAGTATGCTAACGTGGAGGAGGTGGGTTCATGACTTATACCACAGCCAACCACTAGGGAGAGATCTAAATTGTTTTCTAAAGATTGTTTGAATATGTATAGCCTATATTTATTTCTCCTTGTCTTTTTTATTACTTTTTTCTGATTCAGAAATGAATAATAATAATGCATCGTCAGGGCACGCTAACCTCTTGTTCTCTGGTTGTAACTGGTGGTTTTCAGAGCTACAAATTGAATCTTAATTGAATTGAGTCCACGCAAGCATTTCTGCTAAATAACCACTCGTCTTTTATTGATGGAAAAATACCAGATTCTTTAGATTATTTAGAAAAAGGACAAACACAAACAGAGCAGGCCCCAGGCAGCCGGCAGCAGCAGTGTCACCAGCGCTCAGTCACCCGGCCGGCTCTTATCTACTTACCCTTTTCCCATTTCCTCCTTATCAAAAATAATTATCTTTATTCTCTGGGCCTTTTCACGCGCCAGGCTCTTTTTTCCCCCCTTTTTTATTTATTTCCCACCATAACCTGTTATCGCATGTTGACTGGCACGCAGGATTTATGTCATTTATCGCCCTCCTAACATGCAACCTATTTCTCAATCTCTCCACTCCCCTCCATGATCCCAGCTTCCGTTATCGAGCCTCCTCGCCACTGCAGAGATAGCGGAGGCCGTTCACCGCGGTCACAGTTCAAAGGCTGAGGAGCCGAGGGAGTCGTCGGGGGGGAAACTCTCCACCTGCTTCTCCGGGATGTAAAGACACCACCCGGCCTTTTAATTCAATGCAGCAGGCCGGCAGAGGGAAATGATGGTTTCATTTCACCTCAAGTTCCACTTCTTTTCTAGTTGGCTCGGACCTTTTGACATATGCACAGAGACTGAGCAGCCTCACTTATACGTGGGATATTCTTTCCACAAAATTTCATAGGAACATGAGTAATAATGCAGTAATTGAGCCAAAGAGAGACCTGGTCCAGAACCCTGATGCCACTGCTGCTGCACAAAGAGATGTTCACCTGTGTGTTGAAGCAGGATTCAGAATCCTGACCTGGAGAATCAGGTGTTGTGACTGGTATGAATATGAATATGAATATTAAAGGACAGGAAGACATGTTTATCTTGGTCCGCAGACTTCCTGTTTAGAGATGCTGTCCACGCCCCTTCTCGCCTCGAGTAGAGTATGAACACCATGGTCATTAAAAAGCTTCTGGATAAAGTAGAAAAAGTTCCGAGGTCAAGGTTAGAATTTAGTTTTTTGCCACTGAATATAAATAATAAAAAATAGGAAATATACATTGTGAAAAATGTGAAGTATGTTTCATTAATTTAAGCCTTGCTACTTAAAGTTTGTAGCTTAGAAACTTAGAGAGTAAAGTCATCCCCTCCTACATTTGAAGAAACCACAGTTGTTGAACACAAATGTATTAATCAGGCTTTTGTTGCTTTAATATAACAAAAAAATGAATGTTTAAAATTAATTATTTTTTATTCCGAAACTTTGAAATATGAAAAATTGTGCGAGTTCTTGGGACATTGATTAACTTCTCAATTATGTTGATTAAAAACTTAATCCAGGCGGCTTTATGTTTCTCTCAAAAACAATTTACCGCTGCATATTAAATATAGATTTTTATGAAACAGCGTTTGAGTTTACAGCTCACAGTGACTGAATTATGTTAATGTAATCAGTTTTGTTTTTATTGAAAAGCTGAAATGTTTAGGGAGTGGGAGACAGTGTGTTTACTGTGTGTGCTTTTGAAAAGTTAAAGTTATTAACCATCCTGCTACATCCGAGTCAATTATTAAGAAAACAAATATGCACAAGTTGAATTTTGTATTATACAAAGTAGATTAACACGATTGGCTGGAAATTGATGATGGCAGATAATTAGAATCATTCACCCAAATAATATAAACTTTTCTTTTTCATCTCATTTGCCTGCATCGACTGATCGGTCTCTATTTTGATCTCAATCTTTGAAACCAGAGAATTTCAAGCCCCGACTTTCGTTTGGTTTCCGGCACCAAATCCTGAAGACATCGCCCAGTTTGACATATTGGTTCCTTTCACGCCTGACGGAAATCTGTCCAGGAAGCAAACCATTACTATTGTCAAATTGGCACTGCAGTTTATAGCTCAATAATGCAGCCATCGCTCATGCTGTCACTGACCATCACGTGCTTCACATTAGCTCCGACTCTGACACTGATTTATTCCACCTCCCTCTCGGCTGCAGGAGACGGAAAAGAAAACATATCGTCAGCATCTGCGGTGCCAGGACTGTCCTTTTGCCAGTATTGTATTTTTGTTTTCTACTTAAGAGCAAAGAAAGTTGATCTTTTCTGTGCTTTGTCATACCTTCTCCTCTTTTAACACTCCTGCGTTCACCCCCCCCCGGAGTGCCACTTGGCAGAGTCGGAGCTGCCTCGTGTCCTCGTCTCAACCGGGTCCTCTGCCGTGCCCGTCTGTTTCTGGAATATCCATAAATAATGTGAGACAAAAGGCTGCTCGGGACGCTCCTCCGGGCCGGCCCGTTTGACCTTTCCACAAAGAGAAACTCGACAAAAACAAACAAACTCCCCTTGACACAAGGACGCAATCTAATTCGGTGCACGGAGGCTGAAACAAGGCTTTCCATTTCAGAGTCTTTCGGGGGAACCGATTCCAGCTCAGCACACCCACATCAGGACTGGCACACGGAGCCTTAAAAGAAATCAATGGCGGAGGGTTTAACAGGCTAACCATAATTGGGCTCATAGTCTCGGGTCTTTGGAAGTTTTGTAAATACCGACCGAGAATAACAATCTGGGTGAAAATAGCTTGTGTCTGTCTAGATGCGGCTCATTGATTTTTCTCTGTTTTTTTAAAATTATTTATCTATCCTCTGTTCTGAGCGCCCGGCGAGATGAAAGCAGCAGAGAGAGAGAGAGAGAGGAGAGAGAGAAAGAGAGAAGAGCTTTGTCAGACCAAGATATTATGAGCACAGACCGGAATGTTATCATTATCATATTATCCACATAGCTGGTACATTATCTCTTCGACACTGAAACACGCTAAGTTCATTCTCTGATCCACCGGAACTGACACGTCTGTGCTGCAGCCCGATGAGCACGTGTGTGAGAAGCACTGCAGGGACCCTGTGATTATTATATATATATATATATATATATATGTATATATGAGAGGGAAGCAAAGAATTAAAAGGCTGCTTGGTTTAACCGTCGGCTTTGAGTGAAAACAACTCTCAAAGGGACACGTAGCAGAACAGAGGAGACTTTTAAATATTAGAAGGTATAAATATGTCTGAATAACACTTGAGTGACACCACAGGAGCAGAATGGAGACATTCTAGTTTCTTTGAACAACTGGTCCTAAGTCAGTTGTTTCATGTGTTTTTGTTGTTTAATATGTTTTGTTGACTCAAACACGTGAACTATCCCTTTAATGAATGCACGTGTTGTGCACATGTTAGCTGTTAATACCCGGTGTGACACCGAACCTTATTTTTGCATAATCTTCGCAACTGTGTCACAGGAGTCTGCATATTTTAATTTTGTTTTAATGTACATGTATATAATTCTACATTTAAAGTTGTGTTGATTATTGTGTGTTGGGAATTTAACGTCTCATAATCCAGTCTACAAACAGAATCACACCCACAGCAGGTACAAGCTGATTTTCGTATTTGAAGCTATATTGTATATTACGCAGTTTCTGCATATTCTCAATATTATAATTTTTTTAACTTTTTCTCTCTGCCATGGGGATGTGCCAAGTGTGCCATGTCGCATTGTGTGGCTTTCCCACTGCGACGGGTAATGGGCCCTGCTGTAAACTATCAAATGTTTTTTCTTGCAGTGTCGACAGGTTTGGATTCGGAGCAGCAGGGCATTTACCTCCCCCCCCCCCCCCCCCCTCACCCCCACCTCAGCCAAACAGCAGAGCACTGGCAGGTTGATGCTTCATATAAAAATTAGTTTTTATTCTCTGCAGGAGCTGATCCTCACTGTTCTGACAATCCTGCTTTCGTTTTTATTTTTCGTTGCTGCAGCTGCTGGTTTCATCGAGTGAAGACTGGGATGTGTTTCACAAACTGGTGGTTTAAAGGTGGAATCCCACTGATTTGACACAAAGCCTGGTTGCAGGTGTTTGGTAGTGGACTGGTACTTTGTAAAAAACTTGTGTTCTTATATCTTTGGTGACTGCAGAGCCGTGTGAGAACTGGTGAACTGCTTCAGGCCATCGTGTGGAGGCATCGAGTTTGAAAGATGAACTTCAGAACTTAGAAAGACGTGAACATCCCTGATTTCATTGCCAACACACGCAAACATTCCCAAAACTCAAATAAATATCCTGAACCCTAAGTGCAAAGTTTGAGTGGTTTTAGTTAAAGTAGCACATCATGAGTTCTGCATCACTTTGCTTACAGGTCGGATTAATAAGGCTCATCAATAACTTGAAACTCGAACCACTTCTGCAAATTGGGAAATCAAATGATCATCATGCATTGGTGGCATTGATGACTTATCTGTCCCAGTAGCACCGGTCGATATGTAAATCTTTCTGCCGAGATGTCAGGAGACGAATGACTTACTTTCATCTCATCAGTAGATTTGTGGGGAAACATCTTTATTGATGTAAACAATCTGAAAATATAACAAATTCAAACAGTAACAGAGCTTGTGCACTAAAATTATCCTTTAATTTGAATGATTATTTCTATATGACATCACAACTACACCATAATATGAGCTAACTGTTAGAATTTGATTTTAGTTGTGAGGCCATTTGATTTGTCAAATCTCAATTCATTGAAAAGAGTTGAGAACCTCAGGTTTAACGTTGCTTAATTGAAACTATTTAACAATTTAATATAATTTCAATATTTCCTGTGCTGATAAATCTTTTTATATAATTCTGATGCATCCTTCCCCTCAATCTAGACTAAGATATTTGTTTATGTGTTTTTATGTTTGTTTATTTCTGTGTGATAACGACTTATCTACAAGTTTTGCCACTTAATTCATAATGTACACAAACACTCACAGTAATCAATCTATTTACATTAGAGAAACCTGTGTTGTTCTTCACATCTGACTCCCTCACACGCTCCGTGTTGTATTCTCACCAGCTGGTGAACAGAAACTGTTTTCCTGACTCAGACACTGATACAGTGCTTTGCCGTCCATCAGCAATTACTGTCACCGCAATTTCCTGGTTGCTTAATTAAATATTTATGAGCACTCTCGCCCTATTTTTGTCTGGAATCACTATAACAAACAGGAATTTATAATTAATTGCCTCACGGTGGCTCGGGAGACGGCTCCAGCGATCACACAATAATTTGCTGTTGCAATTACAAACCATTGTTCACCTAATATACGATGTGTGTGGAAAGTAAACTTTTGCCAGATCCCACAGTGAGCCGCAGCATAATTAACATATAGGAGACCACCGGTTTTTATTTACCGAACAAATGACCACAAGTTAATCAGTAGATCCACACACTGTATGTCCACCCCCCCCCCTGCCCCCCATCCTGCACATTACAAGCTTGAGAAATGAATCATCAATAATCATTGTGAGCAGTAATTACTCAGTCACTTCCCGTGCAACACTTGATCAATGCTCATGCTGACAGATTACTTTAAAACAACAGCTGCATTATGATCCAGCATGAGAGCCCCCCCCCCCCTCGGTCTGTGGACGGCAAATAAAGATGCATCTCCCCTTTGTATACGAATTAAACTCAAAAGTCCTGGGAGCAGCCATCTCGTTGCCACAAGCGCAATGCATGATGGTAGATATATTTAATGATGCATCATGGGAAACAATGAGTGCACTCTAAAGGCTCTTGAACATCACATGGTGGCAAATCAGTCTCGTCAGCCTATCAATGTTATATCATCAAATGACCAATTAAAACCAAACTTGGACGTATATCAGTGTGATCTGTGACTTCTTGTTCTGGTCCATGTCCCGTCCACTAACATGGAGCCGAGGCTGAGTCATGTCTTCCCTCGTTATCTGCAGTCTGTGCATCAGTCAGCGGCTGGAGGCTCCCGGCTGTTAATCAGCGTTAGAGACCAAACTCCTGAGAACGTGTTGTCGTCCTCATCGTCTCCTCTGTTGTCTCAAAAGAGTCGTTAAGCGTCAACAGAACCAGGTCACGTAGATCTTCACCTCTCTGCACTTAACAATGAGTGAGAGCAGCTGACGGACTGAGGAGGTGTGGTTTGACACCGAGTCCCTGCAGCTCATCACTCCTCATGAAGCACGCTGGGCAGCAAACGAGAGCACGGGGAGTGATCAATGCAAATTACCCAGAGTTCCCTGGGAGTCTGAAGATGGGTGCTGAGGTGGTGGTGGAGGGGAGGAAAACGCAGGCAGGGCAGTAAAGCAGCTGCAGGAGGGAGCAGGTAATAAGGAGCCGGCTCGTTAGGGAGGAGCTGAGAGGAGATATTTGAGGAGGTGATGTAGCACCAGCTCAGGATGTCGATCCAAAGAAGCTTTTACACGTTTTATCTCATCCCAGAAATGTCGTAGAGCCTCAGTGTGTGTGTGTGGATGTTGAAATCTCAGGTTCGAACCCACAGGGGTGTTGTGGAGTTGTTGGAGTATGGAATCAATTACATGTGCAAATAGGTAATAATTACCAGGAAAAGGCTTCTCGTGCCTGGAAGACATAACATGTTTCATATTCCCCACAAGTATTTTAATTATCTCGCTCCCCCAACAGCAGGAGTTGAGATGAGGTAATTATTGTGTTTGGGTTGGAGGATATTTTGTTAAACTTTTCCTCCTTGTTCAGAGGTTTATGTTTAATAATCTATATTTGGTTCAGAAACAGTATTTGTTCCTCAAATAATAGAACAAGGAAACTTTCCATGTTGCTAAACGTTTACTTCTTTCTCCCGCTACATTAAATACTTGTTTACTTTGGTTAGCATGAGGTCACCAAAATCGATGTGCCAATAAAAAGGCTAAAGGTTCACACAACAGGTTGAGCAGGAGAATGATGGAGCTGTCAATCAAACACAGTCTTAAAGAGTCTTAATGTCCCTCAGCAGGACCGACAGACCCAAACCCATCAAATTACAGACACCCGAACATAAAAGCTCCTTTTTTTTTTTTTTAACGGAGATCCTTGAATTATTCCTTTGGAAACTGGTGAAATGTCAAAAAACATGTAATAAAAAAGAATAAATCCTTGATCCGTGCAGAGTTTTAAATGAGTTCTTTCTTGGCCGAGGTCCCAGCCTTTCACCAAATGTCATGGAAATCCATTCAGTAGTTTTGATTTAATCCTGCTGATAAACAAACCGAACACAACAAGACAACAAACAACACAAGTAAACACACCTGTGAGTCCTGTACATAGATGTTTGGGGTCTTCGAGGCTGCAGCATTACAATAAGTGAAGCTTCTGTGCACTGCACCGTGTCCACTCAGACTCTTGTGTTGAAATATCCATGAAATTGTGTTTCTGTGATTTGTTGCACATTTTTTAATGAACAACTTGCCAAAAAAGATCTGGTTGGGTTGAACTTGTTACTGGTATTTCCATCGCGGTCATTACCTAACCACCGCGGCCGTTCTGTAAAACCATTTAGCACAAAGTTAAAATATACTGAAGGATGAAGATATGTGAGTTTGCCCCTTCTGCTGCATTTTAGAGGAAGTTGAATATAATAGCACACATGCATATGATTTCCTTTAGTGTTCCTGAACCCCTAATCAACCAAACCTCAAGATATCAGAGCACTTACTTTCTTTCTTTCTGCCCGCTCCACCTGACAGGTTCCGGTTATTTCCACCTGCTGAGGACACGTCCCTCTAAATCGAGCAGAACCATTATGTTATATTACCATTATCTTTGTTTAGCATGACAGGGCACTTAATTCCCGGCCATGTGGAATCCAGAGCACGTTGAGCCGTGCAGCCACGAGCCGCCAGCGAGGTATGAAATCAAGTGCCAGCTCCTCGGAGTGAGCGACTCGTTCTGCAGATTGTTACCTCTCCGTTCGGGCTGAGATGCAATTTGTTTTCTGTCTGAAGAACTTTGACAAAACAAAGAGAAAACGAGAAAAGTAACTAGCAGAGAGTCAGCGGCTTATTAGAATGCAAATTGGCTCGGGGGGGGGGGGCTGAGATCTGGTGTGCCGCTATCGGTGGCCATCACGGGGAGGAAGAGTCACCGCTGAGGCTCAGTCAGGGAAACATGACATTTAGGAGATAATCGCCGGGTCTCTCCGCCATTGTTCTTCAACTCTTCAGCCGTGTGAACCCCCCCCCCCCCCCCCCCTCCCCCCCGCTGGTTGAGAGGCTATCGGAGCTGCTCGCCGCCCGCCGCCTCTGATCAGAGAGAGAGAGAGAGAGAAAACTGCCACATGAGCATGTGATGGAAATGCACATCAAAGTGGTTTGAATTTCAAATCCACACATTGTGGCTCCCCCTCGTTTTTTGGAAATGAGGAGGTTCTATTGGATCCTGGCGGCTCACGGTGATCTGGAAAAAAGAAGAAGGAGGCGGGGACGAGAGGTCACATGGTCGAAACCCGGCGTCTCTGCCTCCTGGTCTCATGGGACGTGTCTCCGTACAGTAGATGCTGTGATGAATTCACTTCATCCCCGTGTCAAATACAGTTTTCTGGCCCAGATGCAAAGTATGAAACCACCTCTCCCCCCCCCCCCCCCCCCCCCCCCCCCCACACACACACACACACACACTCACTCTGTGAACATTATATCCAGGCAGTTTATGCTGCATAATTTAACTCCATCTGTGGAGAGGTGTCGAGCTGGAGGAGAAGAGAGGCGTGAGGAAATGTGGTCTCCTGTGTTTCTCGCTGCTGCTGTTCATTCTGAAGTATGAACAATAGCTGTCAGAGCTGTGGGGACTCTTAAGGTAAAGGAAAGTATGGGGGGGGGGCGTGAATATCTTTGCTGGATTAAGTCTTTTTTGTATTTCTTGTAATCTGAAGAAGAAATCATTAACCGTCCAGGAAGTTGTTAAAACAGAACTAAACAGAAGTGTAGTGGTCTTCAGAAGAAAGAAAGTCTAATGGGTTTGAGAAGCGTTTATAGACATTTTATTTTCCCTGTGGTCAAACACAAGATGAGCTTTTAATTGGAGACGAGTCTGACACAGATGAATTGGAATCTGTCCAATGAGAGATCAGCATTTGGTCTGTTTGATGGCTGCTGTCTGGTTTACCTTGTTTGTACATCTCCACATGTCCTGCTGGTTCGTTAATGAAGCTAAATGGTCCAACATAAAGTCCATGCAGCCTCTGCGTTCAGCTAATAATTGCCATGTCAAGTCCACTGTGTGAGTCCAAAGTGCCTGACGGGAATTAATTGGCTGTGTGTGCTGCAGTTCTCTTCTGGAATTGTGTGTATGCAATGAAACACAAGTGCATTTCGGGCCTGGAAGCCTGAAGATTGGCTTTTTATTAACTAGTTTTATCATGTATTTATTATAGTATTTAGCATTTTAGTAGTTTTATCTCAGTCATTTTACTTCTCCCTGCTTAGAACTCTACCCGTTGTGTTTCTCCTCCTGGTCACCAGTCAATAGTTTTGTGGAAAGCACTAATAGCTGAACTAATTAAATCAGGTTTAATCCTCCTCACCTCCAGATAGGAGCGTGCACAAAGGCCAGGGTGCTGGTTGGGGTTGGAGCCCAGGTAATGAGGTTTGCTGGGAAGCGACAGCATTACAGCGCCATGTTGTATCTCTGGGTTTCTGCCCCGTGCCTCCTGTCTGTTGACCTTGGCTCATTACCGTGCATGGGAAGAGGTGATGGTGGCGCCGTGACCCCTGTGGTCCAATTCATTAGCCTGCATCCTGCACCCTGCCTCCCCGGGGAGCAAGCCAAGTCCACAGATTCAAGGTGACGGTGGCGGAAAGAAAGAAAAGTAGGAGGGAGATAAAGTGAGGGAGGAAGAGGAAGGAGGATTCAGATTGTCCACAGGGAGGAGTGACACTTTGGCGAAGGGTCTGATTAACGAATGCCCTTAATTCGTGATCCATTAATGAAATACAGTCACCGGAGGACGTCACTGTGGGAAAATAAACTTCTCCTTATTCTCCTGATGCACATTAAACTCAGTGTCTTGACAGTCCTGTGTTTTAGAGAAACCTCTCAACATAAAGGATTACGCAAAAAGTCCTGCCTCGGGCTTTGAGCCGTCCTGTGTGGAAGTGTAATCATGTCAGTGTCTCCGTCGGAAGCAGCATGGTGAGGTGCAGAAAGCCCGACTCATCATCTTTCAGCGGCGCTAAATTAGCTTTTAGAGGTGTCATGTCTGAGTTGTTGGCCTCGTCCTCAGCAGGAATCCTCCTCCTCCTCCTCCTCCCCCCCACCCTCGACCTGTCAGCTCCCATATCTCTGCTGCTGTGTCAGGCGAGGCCTCTCACCTTGCGGGGCATCGCCCGAGCCCTGCTCCTCTTTTCCCCTGGCAGCCTGTCACCTGCGTGCACCACCCATCCCCTCACCTCCTCCCCTCCGCTGTCTCCTCGTTTCCCCCATTTCTCTCTCATTTCCGCGGTGTGATTTTTAAAGCGAGCCGAGGGAGCAAGCGGTTGACCCACCGGCGGCGGCCTATGGCTCGCTCATACCGCTTTTTGATTCCTTGTCGCGCCTTCCACTCTTTTCTATTTCCTCTCTCTGTCGCTGCTCTCGTCGGTTTCCTTTGATCACAGAGTCTGTTTCCTTTTCCTCTGAGTTTCCACCAGTCGTGCTGGATAAGAACCATTCATCCCGCTCATGCCTCTGCTAACTCTGCTACACTGAGGAAGAGCTGCCATTATATACAAATATATGTATATCTATAAAGACTAATAAAATGTGCATGTTAGAATCAATGCAATCCCAGATCAAACTATTCTTTGAACCCGTGTCCTTAGAGGAAACATTTCATCACTAAGCTAGTTTATCCTTGTTTTGACTTTAGTTTGAAACATTGCAAAGTTTAAAACACTGAATGCATCATCCACGGCTTCACCTCATCACGTTGGGATCATGGAAATTTATAAACCGTGATCATCTCGCTTCTTGTTTCAACTGCCAAATTCCAATTTTTCTCCCTGATTCCAAAAGATTTATGTTTCACGCCCACATTTATGAACAATGTGAAAAATAAAGGATTTCCCCTCCAAGGGAAATCGATCAGAGTTGTTCTGTCCAGATGACTCTTCCAAAATGTTTCTCCATGCCGACATATTTAATGCTTTCTTCAGGCTTTTTGAAAGTTAGGCGTTTAGCAAAGTGACTCTGGACTCTGTTCAAACAGAGCTGGACTCCTCTCTTGTTGTTGGTTCACTCCCCTCCCTCCCTCCCTCACTACTCCGATAAAGTCCTCTTGATGACTTGCAAGAGCCAAAGAAGTGAAGGGAGAACAGGGAGTGCTAAACCAGACTCCTTCTGCAGGCCACTCTCTAATGAGAAGACGCAGTAACTATAGAATCCTTTCGCAGAGAGAAGCCGTGTGGGATGGTGCAGGATAGTTGCTCACTTTCTCTTTCTCCTAATGGGCTGGTGCATGCCAGGCAAATGCGAGCATGCCCTCACTGGCCAAGGTCCAGTTCCTCCCCAGCCACTGGAATGGTCTCGCTCATTATCTCATTTAGCTCGCGGGTCGACTCCAGCATCACGATCCCAGCCTCCTGCCAGCCATCGGGTTAACAACGGCACTTTTTCCCCCCTGCACCTCTCCCTCCTTTTGATTTCTCTCTGGGGAGTTCATGCCATCTGGTATATTGTCAGTGGTGGTGAAATGTGTGGGGGGGGGGATAGGGGGGTGCAGGGATACGTGAGGGTGGGCAGTATCAAAGGCGCCTGTCCTGAGACTGATCAAGGGAGAATTCCTGCAGGTGGCTGGCGGGCCTGTCTCAGGAGTAACTTCACTGCAGGCGTGGGAGACGTCACAATATGTGGATTTTTTTGTGTGACTTTGTGAGAGTAATGTTGTCATTATTAAAGTATTGAGAGAGGAGAGCGAGGAAAGAGAAAAGGGAAGGAGAGAGACTTTTGTATTCGGCGTTAGGTACGGGCATATTTCCCCTGTGTAGACTTTAATATCCATTACCTGAAGTGCCTGGCACCGCCAGAGCCACGGCTGGAGATCCCAGTCACTCTTTATCACAACTCTGACATTCAATATTAAAAATACATTCAAGCATGATTGAATGTTTGATGGTGTTATTCTTATGACTGATCTAAGTGTCTGCCGGCTGCATATCATTCGGGGGGCCGGAGCATTTGTAGAAGCAAACATAAAACGCTGCCAGCAGTGGGAGCTCTGGGGGATTCCCTCTCACCAGTGCTGCTGCATCCCGACAAACAAGACACTCTTATTTGTTCGTCTGGTTCCTGTCGGCGAAGGCAGAGGACCGAGACACCGTGAATCACACGTCTTGTCCAGCATCCTCACATTAATCTAAATTGCTCCCTTCTGTTATCTCCCCATCTTTGCTCTCAGGTAATAGACTGCAGGGGATCGAACCTTTCATGAACGCTGGCCCTCCACATCAAACAAGATAACGTGCACGTGCAGCAGCGTCAGGAAGGGAAGCACTGATGGCCACTGACACACCGTGTGGACAGGAGGCGTCACTCATCCAGCACTTAGTCCCAATTGTGATCTGCAGTATGAATTAAATATGCTGGGAAATGGCTGCAGCCCTTTAAGCAGCATCTGCCGCCAGTGAGATGGAGTTTTCTGAGGGGACAGGCAGAGGAACCTCTCCGGGGATTTAGCTCAGTTTCCAGTGTCCAGATCAAATGAAAAATGAATCACTCTGCAGAGGGAAGAATATATGACGCGTGTCTAAAGGGGATGAGGAAGCTGGTGGTGGCGCGGGGGGGGGGGGGGGGGGGGGGGGGGGGGGGGGGGGTTCTGAGGAGGCCAGAGGGAGGAGGTGTAAAGTAAACTGTAAATGTTGGAGGCTGGAAGTGGAACCAGTAATGGCATCAACATTTAAAGAGAAGCTAATGTACGAGCTGGGTCTGAATCACTAGATGTCCCTTTCTGTTCCTCGAATGTATTTTTAGCATTTAAATACATTTTCAACACGGTGCACTTCCATGTGGACTCTCTTCATACATGTTATGGACATGAAGGAGATCTACAGAGTGTTTTCCTCTGGAGCAGATGTGCACTGAGGTAGAAAAACATGTGTTTCATCATTTTAAGTGTTTTTTGTGCAGCTGCAACATTCAACAACCTTTTATTCTGAATAACTATTCCGGGTCTTACATGAAATGTCCTTGTTCCTCTGTGTTGTAGAACGAACTGTTCTGCAGCTGCTGCAGCACTTTGGCCCAAGACAGATTTCCCCAGTCCGCACAGACTCTGGACTCTAAAGTTCTTCTAATCTGTGTGTGCAAGATGAAAATAATCTTAAAATATAAACATAAATAATCTCAAATGCCCAGCTTGTTTGTTTATTTAACAGATTTGTGTAGGAAACTGTATCCTATAGGGCAGAACAGAGGATATGCATTTCACAGATTAAATATGCATATATGTAAAGTGTAAGTTTGTGTTTGCTGACAGCAGCGTCCTCACACATGAGACAGGATCCCTTCATATGTCGACAGAGGACGAGAGTGACTTTGTCTCAGAGGAGACACAAACACGAGTGAACACAGCTAAACGCTCCACACCCTCCTTAAGCACTGGAGAGAGATGCACGCTCCGATACTCCAATAATGTGGCATTAATATTTAAAATGGTAAATGGATTATTTTATGAGACTCATCCACTTATCCGACAAAGTTCCCTGGATCACACACACACGTTTATTCCTGGGCTTTTATTGTAAACCTCCTTTCTGATTTCACACAGTCGAAGCTTTCATTTGAAGCCGATGTGGAGAGCGGCTTTTATTTTATATTTTTTCTGTAATTTAAAAGTGAGGGTTTGGTTTGGAACATAAACCCTGAATTATGAGACATTACTCACCTTTGAAAAGCCGCCTTTCTAAAAAACCCTCTGGCTCGACTCTGTGGAAAGAGAAAATCACTTGACCCTGTGAATTATGAATGCAGAGGAGAGAACATAGTATCATGTTTTTGATGAATATTTTAGCCACGCATGAGTTCATCATTTATGACTCGGGAGTGGCTGCCTTCCTGACAGCGTCCACAGATTCCTCCTCTCCCCCGTGCTGGTCTCCAGGTACGCGGGCGTTCTAATGACCGCACTCGAACACGGCCGACGCTGTTGCCTCTTCCTCCGGCGGCAGCAGGAATAATGAGCCGCTGATGAGTCACACCGTGACAGCAGAGCAACTCAATTACCCGGCGACAACAAACAGAGACGTGGAGAAGTGCAGTTTGACGATCTCGAGGGGAAACCAGGCACCGTGTTCTGCTGGCTGGCGGCTTCACGATGTGTTTGAACGGACTTCCTCGTCTACTCCGGTGGATTTCTCCTGTAGCTGCAGAGCCCCGTACATTTTGTGTGGAGGCCGGTTTGCAGGGTTAAGAGACACAGTCACTGTTCACCTCTCTGTCTCAACACAGAGAACAAAGAGGGTGAATTAAGCGCTCATCGTTTTCTGTGCACAACATGTCAGCAGCATCTGAGGATTCTGACATTAAAATCAATCGCACAACAAACCCTGACATGCAGCAAACACACAAAACACAACTCAGGCTCGTTTGCACGTGAACAGAAAGTAATCCTCGTTCTGTGGAAGGATCCGTTTTGCTTGCAGACATTAAAGAACATATGAATATTTACACAGAGACTTTACATAGAGATGGATGACGTGTCTCCACATCCTCACGATAACCAGAAATGAAGCCAAAACATTGTGTATATAAACGCTGCCATCTTGTGCCGATGATGCCAGAGCAGTGATCGCTCCAAACTTCCCTCACAAGCATCAACACGTTTCTTTCCCTGTGAACAAGTCGCCTATAAGAACAGATTTAAAATCTCTTGGATGCTTGTAAAACGTTTTACTAGTTAAATAAAATCAAATTAAACAGACCAGCTGTGGAACAATGAAGCGTCTCAATGACTCCTGTATGTTTGTGGGTGTTTGTTTTTTTTTTACAAGAGAACATGTTTACGACACTTGGATAAATCACTCAGACTTTGCTCAGTGTGTTAATTTAATGAGTTTGGACATTTAATATGAAGAAGATGATAAACTACGTGGGTGCCCAAACATTACACCAGCGTGTCAGCTCATGTCAAAACAATGGGCATTGATTTGCTGCTGTAGAAGCCTCCTCTCTTCTGTGTGGCCGCGGGGGATTCACTCACATTCAGCCACACGAGCATAAGTGAGGTTAGCCACTGATGTCAGGAGGTAAAGGGCGCGCTCGCCACCGGCGTCCCCACGGGAGCTGGAGGAGGTTGAGGTCAGTCAATAACAATACTTTGTGCATTTCATTTTCCTGTTCCTCCGCTCTACTCTCAGGATTGCATGTTGGAGCTGATACTGCTGTCGGACATTCACTAAACTCCAGATAATCTCCAGAAATGATCTGGGAAATCACAAATGTCGGAGTAAGTAGCCGTGGACGTTCTCCGGATGATGTCAGAATGAGCTCATGTGAGATTACAGAGAAGCTGGTGGTGATAAGGGCCTGAGCTGATGTCGATGTGCTGAAAACAAACACACATGACCAGAGGAACTCCTGCAAAGACCAACTCTGGAGAAACTGTGAACCCCACGATACGGACATTCTCCACTCTGAAAACCTGCAGTCAGAGTCTTACACTCTAAACCAATCAGGATCTGCAACACTGACTTCCTTTTGCACAACTCCCCTCCTTCTGAAAAGTCTCAAAACACTGTCTCTTGTAATTACTGCAAACAATCGCACACTTTCTGGACGAGGGGGGCTCTCTCGTACACACACAGCGAGGACGGTGGGCGTTTATTAATACAGGGCATCAAATTCAAGTTGGCAGCCCCAGAAAAATAAACAGTCCCGGCTTTAATTAACTCTGCAGAAGAAAGAGTATGACTAAGTCAATATTTATCACGTCTGGAGACGCAGGCCCACGCTGACTCCCCCCCCACTCGGCCCCGGCGCTAATTACCTGGAGGCCAACCGGAGCGCCGCTCAGAAGTGATGAGATGCACCGCGGATCGGTTCTTAAATTTCCCCCAAGTGCTCCGAGTAACACAAAGCAATCACATCGGGAAACACACACACACACACACAAGCACACACACTATACTAAACTTTTTTGGTAACTGGTAATAAAACATGTGCAGATGAAGAGATAAAAATAGTCGGTGAATCAAACTCACTGCACGAGTCAGCTTCCTGTTTGTGTTTGCACTCGATGACAAGTTTGATCAGGAGCAACACAAACCACTGAAGGTTTCAGGGTTAAATCCCGAGGGTCGATCATTTGTTGTGTCACTCGTTGCAAGATGTAGAAACTCGGAAATCTGATGACCTGGAAATCAATAGGAGGTTTGCACTTAAACCAGTTAAAACAAAAAAGCACTGATAGAAAACATTTTCAATCATCCTACCTGGTTCATCTGCAATCAAGCTGTTGTGATTCTATTGTCAGCAAAACAAACTGAATTGAACTCGATCCACAGACTTCCCCGGCCCTCTCCGACTTCACTATTATTACAGTTTATTAAAAAGTTTATTAATATTGAACATGTCGTGCTTCAAAATCTCATCAAACTCGACGCTGCACTCTCCTGGTCCCTCAGAGAGCAGGTTAGGGAGGAGAAGAAGAACAGGGAATCCACAGAAGGACAGAAAGATCTCTGGAGTTAATAGATAATAAGTCTCGGTCACTAGAATGTATTAAAACTGTTATTTTCAGGGAGACAAGGGTCATCTTATCCCAACGGCCGGGACAAGATGGCAACTGCTAGCACAAAATATATACAAAATAATAATCGAATGCATTCTGTAAGGCTTCTCTCTCTGTCAAGGTACAAGTCATAAATTCCCTGACAGTTCCACTTGCAGGTGGATGAGCAGGACGCTCTGAAGGAGACATTCATCCGACCAGTTTCAAGTTTGCCGGGTCACAGCGAGCCTGCTGCGAGGGCAATAAGCCAAAAGATATCATATTCCCCTTTCACAGCACGAGCACTCGCCTTATCCTCGACCGGGGAGGGGGAGGGGGGGGGGGGGAATATGTCTTCGAGCGAGGAATTTTAATTAACTCACCATTTAGACATTTTTTGTGTTTGGTATCTCGTGCCTCCCCTGCCCCTCCTCCCACAGATCCTCTCTTCTTTCCCCTCGCTCTCCCTTCTCCCTCTGATATGAAATGGTTTCGGGCACAACTCGCCTCGGTGTAATTGTCTCCAAAATGGCGGCCATGAAGGTCGAAGCCGAGTGAGGGTCGTTTGAATAATTTCATTACCGCACGTTTTTTTAACCTGCAAAGCTCTTAATCCGGCGGTGGCCAGGGAACGCTAATGACTCACCTGCCTCGGTGCCGGCGGATAAGAGAGAGGGAGGAAATGTTTGGGTTAGGGTTTTGTTTGGGTTGTGTCTGTGTGGGGGGGGGGGGGGGGGGGGACTACCTTGATCACATATTTGTACACACATGATTCTCTTGAGGGTTTTATTTCCAACCGAGTCGTGTGGAAATGGCCCCCAGCTGTTAATGAGACGATGTGAGCTTCACTCATCAGATATCAAAGAGCTCATATCTCATATCCAGTTCATACTCTTCAACATGTCAGGGCCTCATGTGCAGGAACCACCTGCCAGGGAGGAGAGAATGCTTTTTAATAGGAAATTGTTTCTCTTTTTAGGGGTGGAGGCAGTTAAGGGCACTTCTTCGAAAAGTAAAAACTGGGGCAAGATCATTCTGAAGAAGGAAACGGGCCAATCTGAGACTGTCGGAGTGAAACCTATTTCTCTTTCTCGCTCCCCGATTCTCCCTCTGTATTACGGCTCACTAACAGTAATTGAAGAATCTCCGTCTTACCTCTGATATGATGTGTCAGCCCGAATGAAATACTCGTCTCCGCTGTGAGACCCAGAAACTGAGAAGGAAGAAAAAGTACAAACACTTTGTAGTTTTTTTGCCGAGCATCCGATCAACAAGCACAGGTACAGCTCCTCTCTCAGAGCAGATGGCCGGTGTCAACCCTTTGAAAGTCATAATTTCCTAAGTTTAGCAGGCGGCATGGATTTCACACTTTGTTAATTTGTATTCATTGTGAAGAGACGGAGCAGCAAAAGGAATTTCTCGCTGAAATATTCATCAGAATCCCGCAGGGCTCGTGCCAGCGAGACGCCAGCACAACAAGGGAAAGCAAATAACATCCAAATTCTCACAGGCTAAACACTTTGCCCTTCGCTAACCAGTCACAATTACAGCAACTTAAGAGCCGCTCTCCGTACTGGTGCCGATGCTCCGCCCGCGAAACAGACACACAAAGGGACGGAGCCCTTCCTCCTTCTGTTCACCACAGACTGGCACAAGGAAATGAATATTGATGCCCGCTGCCAATGCAAATGAATGCTAATATTCTCAACCCACGTTTAAAGATTCAACACTGCAAACTTTCTGAGATACAAAATCAAGAAGAAGTTGAAACATAATGATTCTAGCAGCTGCACCGACTCTAAGAGAATGGAATTTAGATTTTTTTTTTGCTTGTAGATTTCCAGGATTCATTGACCTCTGTCTCCATCGCTATCCTCGTGCTTCTGTTTCTCTTTGCCGTGTCGTAACCCAGCTTCTTTCCAGAAGTGAACAGACAGAGGCTGCAGACACACGGCAGCTGGTGGGATGGAACTCACTGTCTTCTTCGAGTCGTGCTGCCTCAGGGTTCAGCTTCAGTCCAAATACGGCCGGGCCCCTCCATCGCTGAAAGACAGGCGGCTTCCGATGTGGCGTCACTGCACAGAAACATGAATATTGATGTGTTTACTCCAATGTTTTTTTCTGTTTTGCCTCTACGCCAACTGTGACAGTGTGTAAACTAATGTGACGACAGCCACATTCATGCTTGCGATTGAAAGAGTCCCAATTCTGATGCGTAAAGTCCCCCGCGGCACAGATCTGATTTACAAGAAAAGCATAAACATGCATGGGGCACACATTTGTTTTCGTTTCTGATCTGCAAGTGTGGTGCAAAATTGGATCCCGGGGCATGCAAATGTGCCAGCGTCTCCATGACAGTACATAAATCTTACCTAATTAACCTGAGAAAAATGTCATGATTTCCTTGCACCCTTGGCAGCGCGGCTGTTACAGTGTTAGCACGGATGCCCAGAAGACAAACAATGGAAGGAGACCAAAAAAAAAAGCCAAAATAATTGGTGTTTGGGGGAAAGCACAGACATGAGCAACAACTGTGTTGGAAACAGGCAACAGGCAGGAGGCAGACACTTAGGCATATGCTGTTATTATTTTGTTTTGACTCCTTGTCTCGAGTCCACGTCCTCGGAGGTCTTTTTCCTGGAGCTGATATCAAAACAATGAAAATTACATGATTTAAGAGAGGGAGGCAGGACTTGAATGATAAAATATCAAGAGCAGCCATTTAAAACATTCATCACCAGTCGGGTTTTAAACTTCTCAACGTAAACAGTAGACGAGGAAATGTGTCAGTCTGTGGTCTTAACCATCGTTTCCCACTCACCTCCATGTCTCCTGCCTCCCTGGGGGAACTCTAATATACATTAATATTAAAACTAATGCATAAGAACTCACCTCCATGTCTCCTGCCTCCCTGGGGGAACTCTAATATACATTTATATTAAAACTAATGCATAAGAACAAATTACATTTAAACAGAATGTAAAAATAAGTCCTCACTTATTGTTCGGCGGAAGGCAAACAGCGACACAATTACAAGCTGCTGTGTGTTTGAGCACTTTTAGATCCTCTGACATAAGGAGTGATAAACATCTGGCTGCAGGGATAATGACGTGCTTATAATGAATGCTCAGCTGTAATCAATGACCTGACGTGTGGGTGGCAGAGCCCTGTGAAACTGATCTCAGATATGACAGCACGTCGCCGTATGGAATCTGATTTGTTTACCGTTGCAATAATGTCACGAGCTGAGTTGTGGTCACGTCGAGATAAACGCTCCCTTAATGAATGCATCACTTGCTGAGGTGACTGTAGCTCGGTGTTGGGCTCGGTGGATTGCTCAGCGGGTCGTTGGCAGCGGGTGAGGTGGTGTGAAGCAGCTCTGCTGTCTAACATTAGCTCGAGCTGGCACGCTCTCCCACAGTCAGGCTGTCGCACCTCGTCTCAACGCTTCCTGGCCAAAAGGAACGTGAAGGCAGCATCCTGTCTTTCTGGTGAAGTTTGCAAATACTTCTTCTACTAAAGCAGCACACTTTCCAAGAAGTTTACTCAAAGCTGCTCATAGATATGTTTAATAGAATCAGAGACTTCCTTCTTAGACACAAGAGCAGACGGACGTTGCTCTAGATAAGAGACAGATGAGAGGAATGTCTGGTTCATGATTAAAAGGGAATATCGTTCTCATGTTGTGACCCTGGTCTTTGTCGTTTTGTCAAAATTAAAAGGCATTTTTTCCGACACTGAGATTATCTGAGTATCAAGAGATTACTCTGTTTTTGAATCTGGCATTGAGTGTCATCCTCTTTTAATTGGCTCGGCAGAGGGCAGATCTTTTTTTGGGTTGTTTATTATTCTCTTAATCCTTCGTGTACTTGAGCAGCTCCCTCCCGTTCAGGTGCAGTTTCACTTTCCCTCGAAGCTGCTCAGGAAAAAGCACATGCACTCTTAATGTTGTCATCTAAACGCTCCACCGGGGCACATTTCAGGTAAAGTGTCCCACTCAGTTACAAGGATTCACCGGATCTTTACTCACTTTCTCATTTCTCCTGCTGCTGAGCTGCTATCACCTGCCGTCCCCAGGAGTCAGCGTATCAGCCCGAGCACCTGGGGGCGGATGGTCGTCTTATCCAATGTGCACTAAGGGTTTTCCCCCGTGGTTCCTCAACACCTTGCATCCTTTGTCCCCCCCACCCCCCCATCAGAGGAGCAATGTCACCTTTTCCTTATACTTATTTTGCTGACGTTAGAAAATGTTCCCCGTGGTGGCGGTGGCCTTTTCTTGCTTGTAACCCTATTAGCACGGGAACAGCATTACGGAGGAATCTCATTTGATTAATGAGTGACTCCCCCGAACCTCGGTGTGTGTGGCCTAACACAAGGCGGTATTGTGACCCTGTGTGATTCCTTGAGTTTCTCCAATTTATAACGATGGCAGAGAGGTACAGGTTTCCAGAGGAGGAGGGGAAACTGTGAACAAATCAGGAGTTCAGTTATTCTCAGGAGACATTTGTCTTTGCCACCGGGCTGGAGCTGTACAAGCACAGGTGATTTGTGCAAGATTAAAACCTCTTAACAATCTCAGCAGTCATTAGAATGCGTCGCATGATCCCAGGTAGTGCGTAATTGATCCTGTGCGATTAGAGCTTATGTCAAATAAGCCTACAGGAGCTAAAGTCTCAAAATGTCCTCGCTGCCAACTGCTGGAATCAGCCGCCCCCCCCCTCGCTGTGGAGAAAAGATTCACCGAGCTGCAGCACCGGCCTCGGCGCCGAAATGTCACGAGTCTCTGAGCGTGATCGGCAGGAGAACTTCACACAGCCGGGAGCTGAACACACTGGATGAGACATCTCACCACCAGAGCTTCAAATTCTGACTGGAAACAAGCAGCAGACATGAATGTTCCTCCCAAGAGACCGAAACATTTAAAATGACATCAATATGAGGAGATTTAATAAAGCCAAATTACATCAGGACAACTCCTCTGGTAATAATGTAGAAAAATTGAGATTGTATGCCGTCCAACAATCTAATAAAAAGCTCAATGGGATTTCTATTTCCTGATTTTGAACTTATAATTATGGATAACTCCAGAGAGCACGGCTCCGTCTTTTATCCGGACAAATCTCGACGACTTGTTAAGATAACACATTTCTCTCCGAGCAGCAGCAGCAGCAGCCGCCCGACCCAGTCTTCCATTTAAATAAGCAATTGACAGATCTCTCCACGCTCGCTGGAGTCCGGAGGAATCAGAACTTTCCACCACTCGGGCTTTGGTAAAACACGTCTGACAGTCTATCCTCAACCATGTCCGACCTGAGGCTAATAAGAAAGAGCCAACTTGTCCTGCTTGTTAACCGCAGCCGGTGGTACTGAGGCCCAGGATAACGATAGATGGGTTATCCTGCTCTCTTTGCTGTCAGTCCCTTATTTAATCAAACATCTAGCAGGAGGAGTCATGAGGGATTTCGATATAGGCGGATTTCAAGCGAAAGATTTTAATTCTGAAGTAGAAATATGAAGCTATTTGAAACCTATTTCATGATGTGGTTTTAAACTAATCTTATGGTTGCATGTGCCTAATCTCACAGTAAAAAGAAAATCCAACACAACCCAAAGACAAACCAAAGGAATCTTAAAGCTGCTATAAGCCCAGTTCCTCTCAGATCTACTGGCCCTAACTTCAGTGTCTCACATGCAACTCACCAGTTTGATTCCATCTCACTGGTGTCAATTCCAGATGCAGGCAGCTGTTTTCTCAATATCTATTGTACGCTTCCCTCAGGAAGATCAGGAGAGCTATGCATCACTTAGAATCTTTCATTTTCCAGTTTAATCAGCCGAGCGAAGGTCTTCACACTCTTCCACTTCACTCATTCACACACATTTCTGTGATTCAGAGAACCAGTCGTCTGATTGGTCGTTCCAGCTCAATCACCACCAGGATTCCCACTGCAGCTCTAATCGCTCAAGATCTGTTTTGTCACTTTAATCACCAAAGTATCTCCTCAACTTTTCCTGTTATGCACATTATATCCAACTTTTTAAGTCCTTAACCGTTTCTCTAAAAAATCGGAAAACGTTCAGTTGAAAGAATTTGGACCCGGATCTCGTCGTCCTCATCCTGCAGCTGCTTTATTCATATTCAGATTTCTTTCCTCTTGAGGAACAGGATGTCTACCTGAGCCGGTCGGCAGCACATTGACATTTGAGGTGTTTTAGAAAGGAGCCGAGCCGACAGACGGCAGCATGTTGCCGCAGCAGGGCTCCATCCACCAAAAGGAACTGTTGAAAGCACCGCTGCCCTCATTCTGTTAAAAGCAGTGAGAGATACATGCTGTTGGCGTTTGAGGTGTGAATTCAAACCCGAGGGGCATGGATCCCCCCCCCCCCCCCCCCCCCGCCCCCTTTGATGCTGATCATTTGCATGTTTTTAGCCTGTGATCTTCGGTCATGAGCGGAGTTCGCTGGTGGCGTAACATCTGGACCAGCCCGAGACGCAGATTGCGCAACTTGTTAAATGTCACATTTGACTCTCTGATGGCCTTAACACACCAAACCTGAGGGGGGGGGGGGGGGGGCTGCTGCCGACGTTGTCATACATGGCACTTTGGACAAATGATGCCATTTATGAAATGACAGTGCAGATAGAAGAATCCAGAGGCATTAAAAGGGTACTCTGTCAGCGAGTTACTGATCTGGGCCCTTTTTTATGTTCTTCTCTTTTCCTACTTTTCCGTGTCGAGCTGACAATAAGATCACGTTAATTAATTCCTCCTATGTGCTGCTGTAATGTGGTGTCATCTGCTCGGTGACATTGCTTCTCTGTGACAGCCGGGCTATCGGGGCTGCGGACAAATCTCTCTGACGCCACGAGCGACTAATGATGTTCCTCTTTCTAACCGGTTGTCATATCCCATTGTCTCGCCCGCCACATGACTGATTTTTATCCTTTTCTGCAGGTTCAATTGAGTATTTAAAGGTCAAATTGTATTTTCTCACAAATGGAAATAGAAGAAATCCCTGGTAAATGTCAGTGTCAAGCCATCACAGTCTCTAATCAGCCAGGAGAGATCTTGATAGTGAAACCCAGGTTTTTAGCTGTAATGATTAATCTTTGGTCACATCCTGTTGTCACTCTCCCCTGCCAATCAACTCATCTGACTAATATAGCTATGTTTGAATAGTTCTATCTATTACAGATATCAGCTATTCACAGGTATTGAATTAAAAGTAATGAAGCCAAAGCTGCTGGCAATATTGATATAATACTTTGTGTCTTTCTGGAGAAGAATGTTTCCTGCAGTTGTTTTTGCAGTCTCACTTCCAACAGACCAAATAAGTTCCTGCCTTTTGTCTCCCTAAACCCTGGGGGACTATATAATAAACCTGTTAAGACTCATGTAAAGTATATAAGAATATAAATCTGATAACCATTCGTTAAATTTGAATTAAATATAGTGCAACACGGCGCAAGAACAGCATAAAATGCGTATCTGTAGAAATACTTGTGTACTGAAATATATGATGTGATTATGGCAGAGCACCAGGCGGCTCAAGGCCTGCTATGGTAAGTATTTGTGCTTGTATTGCATTTTAATGACAAGATAGCCTCGTTACACTTTTCCTTCCAGCACAAGGGATGAATTTCACTCATAAAACTTGTTAGAACTTTCGACTAAACCACACTTTGCATCTCAAATCGCAGAATTAAATGCCGCACACAGTTCCTGCTCCTGAAGTTGGAAAAGTCTGCCAGGTATATTTTCATTTCATTTTGAGTGAGTGAGTGAGTGAGAGAGAGAGAGAGCTGCAGTCTCATAAATACGGACGGCAGCTAGACGGTAGAGAAACGTCACCGTGAGCCTGAGAACAAAAGCATGAGCATCCATCAGGCATGAGTACAGCCTCCCTCCGGGGAACCGGGGCAAACAGGCCTCTCTTCTCTCCGTCTCTGCTGCAGCACTCACTGCATTATAAGGACGGGCCCTCCCAGCCCTCCCAGTCGTCCCACTGTGCACACAGAGTAAACAATTACGTCTCTTTTACATGCACCGGGTGTGAAAGCCTCCAGTTTGTATTCACACCCACCTGGTGTAGAAAGACAGAGGGAGCTGGAACGCCGCCCTGACCTTGCTGGCGGAGAATATCTTTCATGTCTCGCGACGGGGGGAGTCGCTGTAGCCACCGCTAACACTCGTGGGCTAATTGCAGATTTAAATTCTCGAGCACAGACCGAGGATTTCAAATTAGGCGAGCAGCGGCGGCGGCGGCAGAGGAAGTCGCGGCAGGAAAGTGTTTGAGAAGCGTTTGCTGAGCAACTGTTTGGAGTTGTGTTTGTTTGTGCGATGAATAAGTCATGAGTGTGGAATTATCTGGCTGGTTACAGTGCAAAAACACAAGGCCGGGGTGAGCAGCCGGCCGGGGGAGCAACGAGTCCAAGAGACTTTGCAACAAATGAGCCAGAGAGGAGCTGAGGTTTGACATGCTGAGGAGCCTCCGCCCGCCTGTGAGGGAGAAGGATGTGAGCGATATGGTTGAGTGCCGGGGTTTAGCTATAAGCACTGCTGCTTCACTCTCTGCTCGGCGGGGGGGCTTCCTGCAGAGGTCACAGGTTGAATCTCCGTGGGAGCTGAGGAGGCCCATCACCACTCAGCCATTAGCAGAGTGCTCCGGCAAAATGTCGAACCTCCACCTGCTTCCGGCTAATTGTGGTTCGCTGCGGCTAAGAACACAGTCAAAGTGCTTAAAAGGGAAATGCACCCTTGGATATCACTAAACTGTTTATACACGGTTTAGTTGAAGTTCAATGAAGAAAACAATGGATCCTTTCTCCTGCTTTGATTTCATAACAAGGAGACAGAACCTTTATCCTGCATCATCCTGTGTTAAATTCAATCAATCAATCAAACCTCACAATTAAAAAGAACTAAAACACCAATGCATCTCAAAGTATTCAATAATAGAGAAGACAACAATAAAAGAAAGATATGATGATCAAATATACATTATCAAAATTTGAGCAAAATGAAATAATAAGATGAGAATGAACTATAAGATTATATATATAAAAAAAGACAACATAAAAGCTGTTTTTTTCATATTCTAGGAGAACCCACACGTTGAGCTCCTCTCAGATCCTGTGGAGCTTCTGTTCCAGCGACTCGGAGCGCAGCGGCTGGAAGCAGCGTCACCAAATGTTTTGGTTCTGCCCCGTGGAAAAGTTAAAAGAGAAGAACCAGAGGATCTGAGGGTTCCTTCTGCTCCATAAAGCAGCAGCATGGCTCATGAGTTGTCTGGGCTCTGTAGAGACCGTGTGGGGCCTCATGAACTAATTCAAGAACTTTCAAATCAAAACTAACAGGTTTGATTTTAACGTAGGTTTGATTTTGGTTTGAGTCGCCATCACGTGGCAGAGTTTTGAGTTGATTGTGGCTGATTTTGATCTTTGACTCGTCCGTAGATGTGACTGTGTTTCCTGCCTCTCACCCAACAGAACCAGGGATTGACCCCAGACCCCCTGGTACCCTATATGCAGTATATCTGATGAATGCACATATGGATTTGGGTCGTTTTGACTTCTTTATAAAGATCTTTATATCAGATCTAATTACCTGTCAGTCTGCAGAGCACCTTGGGAAGTCATTTCCACAAACAGTGCATTGTAACTGCTGTGTTTTAAACATATGGCTGCTGCAGCATCGACTGTAACGTGAGGACGAACAGCAAAGAGACATCATCAGTTTCAAGGCAGCACAAAGAACAGCTGTGGATCTGTCTGTGTCAGAAAGTGTCAAACTATCAGGAGGATTTAGAAATCCACAGAATCAAAGGACACGTGACCATCAGCCGGTAGCTGCTGATTTCAAACAGCAGCAGACGTCTGTCGATGCCGTTTCTTCAGGAGATGAAACACTCGCTCCTCCTGCACAGTCGCCTCCTGTGCTCTAGAGCGAGGTAAGTGGTGAATTGTGACATGACTGTCTCTCCTTTTCTCTTCTGTGTTTGATGGCCTCGGCTGAAGAAGATGAAAATGAGAACAGTGCAGGATTCTCAGCAAAGGATGATGTGAGGTGCAGCCTGCATTGTCTCCCGGCTCCAGCAGGACTCCCCTGGGTTTCCCATTATCTTCCCCGGGATGATGACTTTCAAGCTCAGTCAGATCTCGTGGTCGCCAACCAGGCAGCTGAAAGGAGGACGAGGCTCCACGGTGAGTCAGAAGATAGGGGGAGGAACTTTCCCTTCATTTCTATTAAATTCAGTTTGACCCTGTCAGAGAGCAGGTATTTAAAATGTCCCGGCTGCCGTGGGAATTTGTTGTGCGGCGGAAACTTTATTCAAGACGTGTGATGCTGAGAGGCGGAGAATTATGAGCTACTCGTGTTCAGCGTGTGCGAGGAGAGAAAGCACGACGGCTCTCTGGCTTTGAAAGTCCTCGTGCACACTCACACCAGGAAGGTCGGTTTAGTTCTGCTAAAATAACAAGGTCTCGGGCCCCAGGCCTCGTGTTTCGCTGTTCGAAAATAAGCCAAAGTCTGTGTTGGAGCTGTTTTTTTTCACACAGACCTCGACATCAGAGTGTTGTTACTGCACACAGACCACGCTGGGAGACGGGCTGCATTTCTCTGTGGTGCACCTGCAGCTCTGGAGTAACCTGCCACTGGGAAAATGATCCCTGTGGAGAGAGAACGTGGACATCGTGTGCTCGGTGCAGACGTGGAACAGGGATAACGACCAGTTTACATCAAGGTCCATAAAACTGATTCTTCATGAGAGTGGCAATCAGCAGTTTAGGTCGCCTGCAGGTAAACAAGGGCCTGAACACAACGACTCACACGCATCAGATATCTGCTTTTTTAATGTATCTATATTCATATGCTCGTTAACAGGGATTATAGCCAAACATGTCATCTGAAGAATGTATGGGGAAGGGAAGATTTACACCAGAAGCCCCAAGAGGCTAATTCATTCGATGACTCCCATCATTGACATCACAGCGATTACTCTCTTTTTTTCCCCAGAGAAAAATGCAAATAATGAAAGTTTTCTCTTGAATGCAAAGGAAGTAAGATATGTCTCACCTCATCCAGGGACCATTCGTCCTCAGCTGCCTGTCAGCTCCATGAAAACTGCCTTTCAACAAATCCACACCCACACAGTGCAGCTTTAGTATTTAACATATCTGAAGGTACCAATCAACACTGCAGTTTAATAAGCAGGCGATTCATCCTCGGTGATTACACACATATATATCTATATATATTGGCTGGTTGATGGGATATGTGTGTATATATATAGATATATATACACACATATCCCATCAACCAGCCAAGGATACACAATTATACAAGGATACACAATTCAGCTCAGAATCAACAGTTCACACCTGAACAGTTTCTCATGTAGTGAGTAACTCTCTCACTTCTGCTCCATGTGCCAGTAAACACATCATATCATTTCCGTTTTTAACAAGTTCACTCTGACAGATGGATCCGATGTCAAAGTGTGTGTGTGAGACAGAGAGTGGGCGGAACCAGGAGCTGCTGTGACTGAAAGAATATAGACATAAAATCAATCGTTTAGTCAAAGTATGGGAAGTGTGAAAGTTTGGGATGTAATTTGAGGACACATCTGTAATCTGAGTGATCAGAGCTCAAATAAACAGCAGGTAAAGTCTTCAACTTGTACTTAGTGCATCACTGTTTCCTGCTCGGTTCCACGATCGTCTTTTATCTCGTCCTCAAACAAACAAACAATGTGATGTGTCACTATTCCAGAGGTTTAGTGGATTCTGCTTTTTTTTGTTAATCTCTGTCTGAATCCCTTCAAAACTGAGACTTGAGGGATGATGTGCAAAGTCTTCCTCTACTGGGAATATATGATCCACATTAGGTTTATACAGGGAGTGGATCTTTAGTGAGGCAACGCCCACATCGAATGTCTTCACAGGTCGAATGATCACTTCTGGGAAAAACACTTTCTACAAAGTATATTTTCGGACATTGTAAAGATACAAGATTTAAAGGATACATAAATCTCTTCTCTCATAGATGCTGCTTGTGACTTTTCTCTGTCTTCAAATGTTTCTTGTAGGAAGCAGGCGAGGGTGATGACCTTGATGAGACTTTATACTCCCTCTGAGCAGCCTTAGTTTTCCAGGTTCGACTTGCTAGATCCCCAAGTAAACAGATGTTCATGCACAAAAACACACATTCATGGTCTCAGTTGGACGAAGCCACTTTAACGTGAACAATAAATATCAGGGTAACAAACATAAAAACACCTCAAATGCATGTTTCCCTCACATCCGGAGCCAGATGACACTGTTTTATTTGCAATTACCCCTGCAATTGGTTGTTGTTGTTTTCAATTGAGGAGGGAAAATCTCTGCGCGGCCGGACAAACACAAACACAAACACGAGTCGTGCACGAGCCGAGGCGTGTGAGCCGGGGGGGAAATCCACCCTCAAAACAAGGCAATTTCAGGGAGATCACATACCTGCAGGCAATTCCCTCGCACTGAGTCTATTGGAGATGAACACTTTGTGCTCGGCCGATTGGAAACACTGAGTAAGCCGAGGTGGAGTCTCCGGGAGCGGGAAGCGATGCATCTCCTCGCTCAGCTCCCCACACTGACTCCGGCCCCGGCCTCTCTCTGATTGCCCGAGCTACATCAATCCAATTCAGATGTTTATTCCTCTCTGAACTCGGCCCGCTCCGCTCACTTGTTCTGGCCGACGTGTTACCAGGCCTGTTGTTTTCACATCATCACGGCTCTGATTGTGTGGTGATTTCTCCAGGGGACACAAAACACCACGGAGCAAAACAGAAGAGCATTCCCCACCCCCCCCCCCCAACCGGAGACTTAGCAAAGATCATCTTTTATATTAATGCACTCTGGTCGGGGCTTTATTAAAATGCTGGGCTGTTCTCATCTTCATAATTACTGTGCTATGGGTAATGTATGTGTCCTTTGCCCTTTTCCTGTAGAGGGAGATAATATCATGCTTGATGCTCTGACTTTATTGGATCATGAATTTTGAGCTCTAATTGTGCGTGCCATTTTTTAATTAGCGAGTTATTACAGGAGGTCGCATTGCAGATGTGCGTGACACTCCTCGCCTCTGCCGCAGAGCTGGAGCGTTTAACTGAGGGATTGACACCTCGGCCCCCCCCCCCCCCGGCCTCATCACCTGTTTCTGTGTGGGTCGGCGATGACAACAATCCAAGTGCACGCCCACTATCTATCTATCCATCCATCTATCTATCTATTTAACTATCTATCTATCCATCTATCTAACTATCTGTCTATCTATCTATCTATCTATCTATCAATCAATCTATAAAATCTGAATTTAAGGCCTAAAAAGTCTTGAATACATACAAATTACACATGTTAGGATTTATATATGTTTAAAGTAACTCTTCATAATGTTAACGTTCTTCCATCGCACCTTTAAAATTACGTCTTTTAAGAGTTGTGTCTCTGCAGCCTGTTTGATTTGCGTGTCTTTGTGTAGTTCTTTCACAACGACACAAACTCGGCTCGGCTGTGTCATCCTGCAGTTTCTGAGATAACATGACATATTGAGGGTTTTTCTCTCCTCGGCTTCACTTATGAGGAGATGTGAGTCATTCTGGGACTTTGATATTCCTTCAGATTTGTCAAACTTGACACGCGTCTTAAATTTCATTCATTATGATCTTAAAACGTCTTAAATTGTACGAATTAAACACACTTTTTGGTTTGAGGTTTTGTTGAATTAAACATTGATGCTAATAACAGGTGCAAATACTTTCACATCTTTTACATTCCTGTAAACCAGCACCTCATTAAAGCCACTTATTGTTTCACCCGTTAATATGAAGCTGAGACTGAGCAGAAACTGTCTCAGTTCACAGTCACTGTTCAAATCCTCCCTGGGTCCCGATGCCATTTACATCATCAAAGGTTTTGTCTTAAACGTGGTTATGGCAACTTCATGAATCTGTCATTTTCCTGGAGAATCGTTCATATGAGAAACTCCACAGTCGACGGATCCTCTGCAACGAAAGACGCCAAGTATGAAGTCAACTGGATGAGTGGTTCTTGTGAAAAGCGAAGGAGAGACAGATGGAGAACAGAGACACAGATTTATCCATGTATTCATCCGCTGTTCTTTAATGGTGCTACAGCGTAATATGAAATCAATGGGGACAGAGGAAGGGTCAGAATCTCTTTGGATATTAAAGCCTTTCTATTCGAAGTGTAAAATCAATACAGAGTTTTCAGCCGATAGCAGCATTTAGGAGGTGATGTGCACGTGTGGTTTGGCTCAAGTCCCCTCTCGACCCGAGCTGAAACCACAACACAACACACCAGTGATGAGTGAGGTCGATAGTTTAAAATGTAAATGTTATTTCCCAGCTGTAACCGGGTGCGGCTCCTGAACACGGTAAACCACACGCTTCTTATTTCCCTCACATGTAACAATCATGTTACTTTGTGCATCGGCGCATACTTGGAGCCTCAGAACTGATTTGTGCACAAGTACTTTATGTTAAAATAGTACTTATATGTACCTATGTATATGTTGCATCATTCAATCTCAGAGGCGAACACTCAAACCAGTCCGGCTTCAAAAATATGCCGTGCACATCATTTGCAGATAATTTTTTAAGAGAATCATCAGACGTGATTGATACCGATATCTCTAAATTGACGTAATGTGTGTGTGTGTGTTTGAAAGTCATTCTGTTTCCCTGCTAATCACAGGTTCTCCAGTGGCAGTGATGTGCAGACGTGAGTCACATCAATCAAACGCCACACGACACCTCAGTGATGTCAGTGTAAATGCTTTGTCAGCTGAGAACCTGCAGAGAGGAGGGAGCTCGTCAAACTGGATCTTTACAGACTTTCTGTCACTGACATCAAGGGACACGCTGTCGTGTTTGAGGAAAATACAAGTTGCTGCATTTTTCTCCCTGACAGAAGTAAAGAATGTGGTAGTTCTATCAAATAAGACACACAAAACAAACACACTTTTAAACGTATAGATCGTAATTACTTTTTAAGTGTGTGTGTACTTTTGTGTGTGTGTGTGTGCGCGTGGCCCTGGTGATTATCATGTTCTTATTAAAGGTGGTAACTTTGCTCAGAGCTCCCCCACCCTGCAATTATCACATCCTTGAGAGTGGGAAATTGAATTGTCTGAGCCCTTCACACACAGATTAGCACCTGTTAGACCAATGTGTGAACTGGAGAGGATGAAGGCAGTTGATTAAATTGTCACTATGTATTTTTCCTGCCGTTTAAATTATATTAAATTCTAAATCGTACTGTATTTACGTGAGTATAGTTTATTTAAATGGGGAAGCCTTTTTTCCTGGTGAATAACATTAATTAAAAAAGTTTTTTAAACCAGCTGAACGTCAGTGTGTCTTCATCTTGAGGTTTACCCGCTGATACAAACCCAACAAACCTTCTCCTGGCTCTGACCTGCTTGACCCTGATCTCTGCAGCTCCTTGTTCCTTTTCACAAACCTGTCAGATGAGCAGAGGCTGATCCCTGTGAGGGATTAATCAATCTGGACAACTTCCACATCAGAATCTCAGGACGCGGCCTCAGCCACAGGAAAAAGTCCTGATGCTTGTTCATTTATGTGAAACTATGCAAAGCAGAGGAATCACAGCACATTAATTATTCAGAAGTGCTTAATTGGTTAATTAGGACGGCACACGCCCGTCTCTGCCTTATTGCTCTCCTACATCTCGCTCCTACATCTCGTAATCAAATTATTTAGCGAGCGTCCGCCTGTAATTCCACGTCCCGGCTTTTTCTATTTCCGTCTGTGATTGTGAAATATTCCAATCAACTTGAGTTCCAGTGTTTTAAATTGTTGGAATGAAACACCTGTTTCTCCTCAAATTGCTGTGATTGCATCTGTCTGCAGGTTCAGCGCCGGGCCTGCAGCGCTGAGGGGATCCTAATGATGGATTATACTCCAGCCCGGGTTGGAACCAGGCTGCACTCGAAGCAATGAGCAGTATGAAATTGAATGTGATGAACGTCGGAGCATTTCTCTCATTTAAACCTCGTGCACGGGAACTAATGCAACCAGCACATGGATTATTAAAGCGGCTGTGTGCCTATATGGGGGCAATATTGCCGGCCACTAGTTGTCATTACCTGCAGTTAAAATGAATGTTCTTGTTAAGATCCCTGAGGTTGGGTTCACACAGACCAATCAGGCTGTTTGGTCGGACGACCCGCTGATAAAGTCATGTGACTCATGAAGTGAAGTGAGGTCTGCGTCTGGATTTAAGGGTCGTTGTGTGAAGGTTTAAAAAAACAGTACAATACACATGCAACGCAAAGATGTCTGTAACATCTGTTCAGTCTGTTTGTTTGTATGCACTTCCTGTTTTATTTTGTTGTCCGGGTTCTTGTGTCTTGTGTCTAGTTTACTTCCTGTTGGTTTCCCCACACACCTGTACCTTGTTTGTCATTAAGCACTCCCTCTTTGTACCCTGTGTTCCCCCCCCCCATGCAACGCCATTGTATGTTCATGCTCTCCAGCTGTTTCCTCCATGTTTTTGACTACCTGCTTTTTGCCTATTCCCTGAATGGACTATTAAAGTAAAGTTTTATTTTTTATACTTTATCTTGCTGTCTCCCGTGCTTCTTTTCTGCAACTGAGTCCCAGACTTGTTATGGACAGTCACACTGTCATCATTCAGTGCCATTTAGAAACTTCACAATAAGTGTTGAAAGTGGTTGTTTTTACAGCTATTTTAAATCATATTCTTCCTGCCTGAATCTCGTCTGCCTGTTGGTTCCTTTCTCTGTTAGTCACTGAGAGCTTCACCCACAGCTGCACCACCGTGCCCGGCCACTCCACACGGCACAACACCCCGAACACAACGACCAATTTGAGCTTATGTCTGAGTTTTGCATTTTCAGTTCCTGGAAATCCTGGAGCGTCTCATGGGGTTCGGCCTCAGTGGTCCACCCGGCCCACAGTAGCACATTGACACAGGTCTTCAGTGAAGCAGGAGACGTCTTGTGTCCAGCAGTGATCGCTCTGACTCGAACCTGTGAACCTGGGTTGGATTATTTCAGCAGCTGTATCATTATGTTTGGATGCAGAGAAACATTTTGATTGGCCTTTATCCTGATTTTGTGCTTCCACCTCAGAACGTCTGATTAACGAGAGCTGAAACGTGAAGTGGGCAGTTTCCATCACCAATGTTCTGACTGAAAAAAGGCCACATCTATAAATCAACCCACCCCCGAACCACCCCACAATCCCATCATCCACCTGGCTTACCACCCTCCACTCACAGGGAGGGCCGAGTTCACAGGGCGACTGATTTCCTGGAGACTCTGGAGGCTTAGAGCTCCTTCTGCCTCTCGACTCCATCTCTGCCACGGCTTCATTACCCAGGCGACTACAAAAGGATTCCTCCTCTCCGGTGACTCACATCGTATGATCACCGGCTCCTCGTGGTCAGAGTGTGTGTTCACGTCCTCGGCTTTATTGCCCACATCGCTCATTAAAGCGTTCCTCCGAGGGATGCAGTGGCAATGAATGCAGCAGCGTCGGGCGAAACGCTTCCAGACACCGTGACGGCAGGATCGATGGTCTCCGGGGCCGGGGCCACGACCACAGGGTCACTCATCACGTCGGGCAGCTGATCAAGTGGGAGGATGCAATTGTGGCCGCCTGAATGGGTTTTTAATTCAAGCTTTATATTGGAAGGACACGGCGGTAGTGCCCTCCAGAAAGCAGCGCTCAGCCTGTTGTGCACTGACCTTGGTGCACGGGGGGGGGGGGGGTGTAAGTTTCTTCTAAGAATCTTTTCTTTTCTCCCAATTCCTGCAGAGAGGCTGAGGATGTACAGTAATTGTTTTTGGCCTCGAGTGCCGTGAATCACACTCACAGAACTTTAAATTTTGTAGCTGCCGGATCCACAGGGAACAGTGAGTGTGAGCGAACTCATAAACACGAGCACAAAGGCACTTGAGAGAGAAGCAGCATAGCAATGAGGGACGATTTCTCCAGGATGTCACGAAGATGAGAAGTGATACCTGAAGGTGGTTTTACTGTGGGTGTGAATCCAGATCAATCACTAGAGAGGAAAGAGCCGATGCTACTGAAACATGGTCTTACATTGTGCTGAGGAGCTGGAGCCACATTTCTAACTGGATCAGGAGCCACATTTGCAACTGTGGTGCTTTGCTTTAATGCAAATGTAATGTTTACTATCGTGTTCAATTCTATTTATGTGCATAAAGAAGTATTGGACTACATTTGTGTCATATTACTGCTTTTATAAAGTCAAACACAAAGTTGTATCTGTATATAAACGTGTTTTATGTCGTGTTTTAAAGTTTCTTCTTGGGGAATAAGCTGTAGCTCTAAATCCTGACTCATTGGATAGCTGTTGTGCAATTCTCAGAATTTACTGCGTCTGTTCCGACCAAATGAAATTTAAATGAACAAAGTGGTAAAATAGTTGTTGGGACATTTCAGTCCGGACAAATTGAGGGACAGAGATCCCTGGAGTCGAGCCGGGAGAGTGGCTAAAAAGCATCTGAAGGCGATGATGATCTTAATCCGAGTGTAAGACTCCGGGATGAGATTATCTAATCCTTAAAAAGCTTTTAAGGAAGCGGGGCCGAGCAGATGCTACGCGTCACCCAGTTTGTAATGTGTTGATTCCACCGGCAGAGCACAAAACGGAAAAACACGAGTGCAACGTGCGGCCGTCACATCGTGATGTTCCAGAATGAGAATAAACACTTTTGATTATACATTCTCCAACGAGTGCACATTAAAAACGGCAATCACAGCAGGACAGGTTGGTGGGTTCCCTTCTGCCAATTAAACAAAAAATAAAAAACACATGGCCCTCGGTGCTGCCAATTTGGTTTATGAAATTACGCGGTGCAGAGTAGCACTCAGACCTGGAACGAGCAGGAAGCGTGAGAACAGGGTGGAAAGATGAACTCAGACAAGTTTAGAAATGAGTCAGCTGTTCAGTGTCATCGCTGCCCACGAGCTCAGGACGTCCCGTGGCCCAGGAGGACGTTTCCCACTCGAGGGCACGAGCGCTGTGTCACCTGAAAGCTCAAGTTTAAGATGACTACTATGCTAATCACATATAAAGCCCGGAAAGAACTTTTCCTTTTTGATGCAGCCTGACACTTGAGCCAATTAATTAGCGGTTAATCTTTGCAGCCACCAGCAAGGAAGAATTCCCCCTTTGTGTCAGGGAACAATCTTAACTTTCCACTAATTGTTGAACTGGGATATTTCAGCAGAACTTACAATTTTGTATTAATGCTAAAGTTAAAATTTTCTCCTATTAATCAGTGAGCAGCACAAAAGATTAAAGAAATAGAGCAAAGTTACAGTAAAATGTTATTAATCTACTGTTTGGAAAACTTTGCACCACATATTCTATTATGAATAATGGAATAATTATCATTATAAAATGCATGTGTAACAAAGACGATAATCCACAGTGAGTCAAAGTTGTAGAACAAGTTTTTCAAAAGTGAGAAAAGGATTAATCCATCAGAGCGACTGTGACCACTCTCCGGCGTCGGCTCTCGAGTGTAAGCGGTGGAAAGTCTCTGTACGTTATAAGAGAGTGTGCTCTTAATTATCGGAGGTGATTAAACGCTGTGAAAAGCTTTTTAAATGCACCATTATGGCACATTCACATTCAATCTACCAGCAGGCCAGGGCTATTACAGCCAGCATGGATTTTGATTACTGATTATATGCTTTGATGACTTCAGGCCTCTCGTCTGCACTTTGCTTCACACAACTGGATTCTGAAGAGACACCACACACCTTATTTATAGACGTGCATTGTTGCTGCGTCCGTTTCCCATCATACTTTGCGGTAGCGGCGTTGTGTGGTATCTGACATTGTGTATCTTCTGAGACCTTAAAGACGTTTAGGTGCCGTCCTCGCAAAGATGGAGACATCCTCAAGAAGATAGACGAAGAAGACGTCTATTCAATTTGATTTGTATCACGGAAGACAAACATTATGTCAAGGGACTTTACATGGTGCAGTCGAGACCCTGGGAAATTATAGAGACTATGGAGAGAAAGAAAGAAATCTCAAGAACCATTCGTCTTACGAGTTTGCCCTTGAAATGTGCATCGTTAACGGCCCAATGAAGTTCAGAGTTGGATTTGACGCAATTACCACACACGATTCGCTCAATGTGAATAATCAGGCGAGAAATGCACGGTTCAGGTTCACTGGACTTTCACTGATTCTTTGAAAACAAACAGGTGAACAGCTGTTTGTGCAGCAGCGGTGGCTTCAGGGTCCTGCAGCAGATTCAATCACTGGAGGTCAGTTTCACAAAGAAAAGTGAAAGCAGCATCACCAGAGGCCGAGTAAACAAACAGCCCAAACAGGTGGAAGACTGAACCTCCAAGCTCTGAGGTGAGGCCTCCAGCATGAGAGCTGCACCACGACTCTCCTCTGTAGAAACATCTGTCTTAAGTAAGAACAACCTCAAGTGTACATGACTGTCATCCTCTCATTTCATCTCTAGTCCTGAGGAACACAAGGAAATGCAGGTGAGACTGGAAATAATCTCATCAGGACAAACCATTTATATTCACTAATGGAATCTGACCTTGTTCCTTTCTACGTGGGTGTGAGACAAACAAAGTCGACTAAGGTTAAAAGTCCTGGTCAGCCCCAGTCACACCATGGAGGGCAATGATTAAAACAGATTAGTGGTTTTCATGGTCCAGGAGCGTTGCAATTTAAATAACCCTCCAGAAGTAATTCTATCAGAACGGCCCATCTAAGAGAAGGCTCCTTTGTTTCAGTGCATCTGATGAACTGCAGCACGTCGTGCACTGTGCCCGAATCAAGAGTCTCCCCATTGCTAAGTGTGTCAATTACATTATGATCTAATCAAGAGGAAGGGAGAGGATACCTTTCATTTGGGCTGATAACCTTTTTACAAGGATACCCAGCTCGTATCAGACTCATCTAGAACACGCCGCGGTCTTTGATGTGCTACAAGACAAAGGTTTGGAATAAAGGAAATTCATGCTAATTTAAAAGAACTCGTGTCCTCCTCTGCAGTTTGAGGTTATTTGAGAACAATCGTGATGGAAGAAAGAGAAGAGGACGCTCACCGAGCTCCACATGTGATGGTGGTGGTGCAGCCCGAGCATAGAAGTCACCTCACGTTATCACCACTTCCTCCTGTTGGAGCGGACGCTGAGACGGAGTGAAGCTCGGCGACAAGAAGGTTCAGCAATCGATCGGAAAAAGAAGAGGTCGGTAATTATTTGCACAAATGTGAGCGTGTCCTAATCTTATGTAATCTGCTCGGCAGCGCTACACAGCAGCTCCCTTTATCCCCGGGCTTCACCGGGCCCCGTATGGTGTTGTCAGAACCACACGGAAACAGGGAATGGAGTGCACCGAGCTAATCCCATTTTTCGCATTTAATTACCCACTAGTTCAGAATGCTCAGTGCACCCTGGCTGCAGAAACTGTTTGGAGAAACTCGGAAGTCGAACACCACTCGAGCACACTTCCCCCCCCCCCGAGGGAGAAGGGCTTGGCTGAGCAATTGTTCATACTCCTCACATATACGCGTCACATTAGCATATCTGGCTGCCTGCACAGACATTTAATGCAGGTGAAGCACAACCAGGGTATTATCACTTTGTTTAGAACACAAAGGCAGCGTGTGCGTGCTCTTCCCCTCACTTCATTTCCCACAGACAACATCCGGCGCCCTGCTTTGCATACTCGTGGTTTTAATTGCCTGCTCGGATTCTGGATTCTCTGTTCTCAGCCGCTTGTAAGCCAGTTTCTCTTTTTGTCCTTTACACAGATGTGTTGTGCTGCTCTCGCTCGTCGGAGGAAACATCTGCACGGGGAACACAGATGTTTGTGTGGCATATTGATTTCCAGTGGAAGTGAATGAGCAATGACTGGATGGTCTTTTATTTCTGAGGATGACGTCTAACAAAGATCTTTTATAGTGAGGAATAAAAAACAAAACACCAATAGTCACGACATCATCCCCGGAAACAGAAGATATTTCTCTCATTGTGAAAATGCTCATCAGCGCTGGAATCACAAAAGCTTTATAATGACGTTTTAACAGAAAGGGTGAAAGCTACTAATTGGACATTTGACTGACGACAACAAAGAGACCGAAGCATAGCAGTGACATTCCACATCAGAAGTGCAGGAGTCGCTCAGCAGATAGCAATTTGCCATCGTGGATGATTGTGCACCAGCCTCCAATTACACAGCCAACAAAGTGAGGAGCAGCACTCAACTTGAGGGAGTTATTAATTCACGGCGACATTTGAGGGAAAGAAATTGGCTCCCTCTCCGCCCTGTGCGTGTAAACACCAGCTAATACCCATCATGCCCCCCCCCCCTCCTCCACCCACCAGCCGCCTCACAACCCCGACAAACATCCACCGCGTTGTGATCCGGCTATTTACAGCTTCCAGCAGCGCCAGTCAGAATACACCAACAAACTGGGAACGTCTAATTAGCGGTGACGCCTCTAAACACGCGGGCTGAGTGATATCCTGCTGATGAGCACAGCAGCTCAGTCGGGGTCCCTTCGACCCGCCGTCCCCCCCCCCCACGTTGACACTCACCTGACAGTGCAATGAGTCGTTCATTCATTCAACCTGCGAACACGTGTAACCCCCCCCCACGCCACGCCTGCTACCACGTGCACGCTCCTTCCTGCTCACTTAGTCAGGTTTCACTCAGGTTAATCCAGGGAAGGGTTTTGTTGTGCAGCTACAGGCTTGTAACAGGATCTGTGAGAGCATCTGGATCTGTGAGCTCTTCACTTGTAAGGAACAGGGCGCACCTCGGCAAATCGTCTTAATGGATAATGCCGGATAAAGAAAAGGGGATAACGCTTCCCCTTGTAACGCGTTTCACCAAAAGTAAAATTAAATTGGATGAGTCGCTGCACTGAGGCTGATGTTGGAAGCAAATTCCACTTGTTACAGATAAATCCGTGGTGTGTGTTTTGTGTTAAAGTGCTTTTGGTTTACAAACCCCAGAGGAAAGTGTCTTTCATTCTAGACAAGAAAAACGTGTGAATGGAAAGAAAAACAAAAGCTGTGACGAGCCATATGTGGCTGTTTGAAGTTTAAACACTGAATTGGATATTGCATTTTGAGATTCAAGCCGTGGCCGCATTGCATTGTGGTTATTTGGAGCCACAGATTGGACGCTGGACGTTTATTCTTCATTCTTCACCTCTTTCTTCTTTTCTTGCAGCCATCCTCCTCCTCCTCTTTTCTTTCTCATCTTTCACTGTGACAAAGCACGAAGAGTAAAAGAAGATTATTTTAAAGGAGGTATATACTTTGTCCGACGCTGCAAAAAGGCAGATTTTCTATTTCACAGTTGTTGACGACTTGTTGACAAAGCACATGAAATATTAAATATTAAATAATGAACAATCACTTTTCTGTCTGAAGACACAAATATACATTTATTCTTCTTTTTGCATGACAGAAAGAAAAAGGGAAGCTTTCCTACAGAGGAAGGTTTTCACTCACACCTGCAGTATTTCAAAAAACTGCAATTCATCCTCTGTGTGTGTGTGTGTGTGTGTGTAATCAGGAGGCCAGACTATGTAGGATCCCTGTTCTCTCTCTCTCTCTCAAACATAGACACACACAAACACAAATTAATGATGTACAAGGAAGGGTCCTGCTACAACCGGGTTTCTGTAGAGACTTCACTTGTACTGGTATGTTCATATAATATGTGCACAGCCTGCAGCAACGCTTCAAGGGAAACATATTATTTAGCTTTGCTCTGTTGTGTTGTAGCTGTGTTCGTGTGTGAATGAAAAAGTTCTGCAAAAGTTAAAAACCCCCCAAAAGTCCTTGGAGGATGGAATTTCCTCATGTGACATCACAACAGTCCACGTTTGTGTACATTAAATGCTCCAAAGAGAAGTGATGTGAATGTTTATTTAATTTTGTTCATGCAAAGAAAATTAAAATTGCACCAAAACTGTGTGAATCACAAATCAGGGGACGAAAAACAAGCATCCATAACCAAATTAAATCTATTCCTAGATGAAGTGCCCATTATTCAAAACAACCTCGGAAATCAAACTGGGAAATATTGGACATGCCAGCCTGTGTGCCCCCCCCCCCCCCCTTACACCCTCATTGATTCGATCACTCTCAGCACAGCGACCTCTGCTCCCTGTGTACACCCCAGCTAAGTTTATCAATTACACTCAGGTAGGTGTCTAGACGAGGCCGCGCGACACACTGACACAAACAGGGTAATTACGTCTGAGAAGGATAATGGCTTATTTACAAACCCCAGTCATTGGTTGGGGTCGCGTTCATTCCAGATAAAGCAATTTGCTTTGATAGACCCTCACAAGCTGCTTGTGCATGCAAATGGCAGAATTCATTAACATGTGCCTGCTCTCTGCGTGGCACGGAGAGGCTATTACCACCAGACACCGGGTGCCATTACCAGACAGAAGAAAGTGAGATGAATGGACCTTTCTCCTCTCCTCACCATGCACGCTTGATGTTATTAATTTGGCTCCTTGCATGTGGGAGTGGTGTGTTTTTCTAACGACCCCCTTCCCACTTGGTAATTGTCGGGGACGTCTTCGGCAGGCGACTCCTTCCACCGGACTGTGATGTTTGGACTGTGCAGCCGGCGTGGATGGGAAAGTAACGGTGAGCAGCCTGTGATGGAGTGCTGTGAGTGCAAGCACACACTGACACGAGCTGAGATGCACCCCAAACCCCCCCCCCCCCCCCCCCCCACCCACCGACCCATCCAAGAGTCAATGACTCATTAATCACGGAGTGTGCAGAAAGTGGGATGACAGGCAGCGGAGAGCGTACACATTTAGATTCTGCAGCCCAGTGACAGGCAGCACACAGAGAAGCTGCTGCCACTATGTGCTCTGCTGGATAACGTCGCCGCTGAAGTGCAAACAAGCTCAGGTCTGCTTCGTGTCCTCGGTGTCAGACCCAGGTTCACGTCAGGAGCAGGACACGTTCTGCTAATTGTGCCTGAAAGAGCCGAAATCTTATGGATGTGACGCTTGGGGGTTAAATCCTGGATGCTGACAGAGTGTCGTGGTGTGCTGTAAACATCCAAGTGCAGAGGAGACGAGGGTGAAGGTCGATGGACAATTAATATCTATATGTTAGTCGATAAGGACGGAGGCTCAGAGAGTCAGAGCCTCGGGCAGCTTCTCTTTCAGGATCATTTAAAAGTTGGGTTAGTGTTTCTGGGTATTGACTGATACTTGAACTCAAGAGCAAAACAAATCCTTCTCTCCCCCCCCCCCCACATCCTCGCATGAGTCAATGAGCTCAGAATTTTGGGAATTAGCCGCCACGAACATAAGTAAAACAGATTGAATGTTTCCCAGAGTCAGAGACACCTCATCGCTTTGAATATTGGTCGTATCTCCCCATTCGTTATTTCATCATCTTCTTTGTGTTGGCTGTAAACTGCTTCAGTACTTATTGTGAAAACATTGTGGCTAACAGTAGTTTCCACTGCACACACATAATGTACAGTTAGATATTATCGGAAATTGACAAGAACTGTTTTGGATTAAAATCACTTTCAGCACCTTTTAGTCTCTTAAATGTGGAGATTGTTTCATCACAGTTGTCTTCATAAAGCTATGGAACAGCCGACATTACTTTATTATAGTTATTTATTATTAACAGGGGCCATGCAAAACACATCTGTTTGATTCATAGTCAGCTACAATATGCTCTAATTCTGTAAACAGATAATTCATTGACTACATTCTCTGTTTGTTATGTATTTTACTTTGCATTTTGCATATGAATCTGTATCATGACATCATGAATGGTTGTCCTGCCAGGTTACTGGTTCTGTCGGCAGGGGCGTGTCACAACAAATCTGAAACTTCAGTTAAATGTGATTGAGCGTCTGCACTCGTTGCTATAATTTAGCTTCTCTGGTGTTCAAACCCATTAAGAGCTCATTAATCAAAACTAGGTTTGACCTTGGCGGATTTGGCGTCTTTCAAAACTTACTTTAAAAAAATAAAACTATTTCTTCTTCTCTTATTTTAATCACTTACTTGTCATTCTTCTTCTTCAAAAAAAAAAAGGGAATCGATGCAGTTGAGCATGAAGACTTTTCTGAAACGTGGGATTAGTTGATTCATCGTAAGCTGCTCAGTCACACGCTCGGTGACACGTCTTTCCCTCTCTCGTTAGAAAACCATCTCCCCCCCCCCCCCCCCCTCGTGCCGCATTGCACGGGTAGAATATACTGAACCGTAAGTCAGCGCTCTGGAAGGACGGTGCAGGTGGGGGGGGGGGGAGAGACAGACAGCTTTAGCTTCACAGGCAGGGTGATAGAGGACACGCAGGAAGAGTGTGTGTGTGTGTGTGTGTGTGTGTGTGAGCATACTGTATGTGTGACAGCTGATAAAGGGAGCGGCGAGGATTTAAAGATGAGAGACATGCTTGCATAGGAGGGAGGGAGGGGAGGGGGGGGGGGGGTACATCCAGACAGGAAGGCCCCAAAAAGTGCATTAGGGCTGAGAAGCAAAGAGACCGATATAAAAAAAAAAAGCCTTCATAGCCGGAGGGAGTAAATAAAAGAGTGAGGGTGAAAAAAATTATAATGAATAGAAGAAGAAAAAAAAGGTTGAGTAATTCTAGGTGAGGTTGGTGAATCAGCAGTTATATATAGATCAGGTATGAGGAAGGAAGAGAACAGAGAGGAGAGACATCAGAGGGAGAGCAGAGCAGAGAGAGTTCAGGGACTTAGGAGAGAGAAAGAGAGAGAGAGAGAGAGAGAGGGAGAGAGAGAGACATGGCGGTGGTGCCAGACCTTGTCGCAGGCAGCCAGCGTGCAGATGTTCAGATGCACAAAAGGTCCCCGGCGCCCGTGATCTCCAACAGCTTGACTGCGGCTGCTCTCTCCACGGAGCGGTCAGGTGGGCGAGAGACAGATATAATAAGATGGGCTATTGTGTTTGGATTGGACTGCGGGCGAGCCGGGGCTCTAAAGGTCTAATGAGGCATCGTGTCGCTACAACCGCACATAAATGCAACACAATGTGACCACCTGATCGCCAACAAATTGCACAGCCTGTTGGAAATAATGGAGAGTGAAAGCCTCTGCCCTGGGACACAAATAAGGAACGTTCAAAATGATGTAAATGCTCTGAACAAATGTGTGTTTCTGAACCTGCAGCGGTGAAATGTTGGCAAACCGAGCCGCTATTAGAGGGTTGGGGGGGGGGGGGGGGGGGGGGGGGCTTTGGATTCACACAACTCAACCGTCTGTGTTGTCAGTGTGTGGTAACATTTGTGTTCCTGTTTTGTCTCTTTTAATTGACGAGACAATTTCATTCATATCAAAAACGCACTTTCAGGGGCTACATGCAGTTTGCAGCGTGCCGGCACATGAAGCTGGGCAACGTGAGGCCTTTGTGTGAATATGGATTATTTATTTATGACCACTTCTTTTGACTACAGGTATAAAACAGAGCTGATTGTGTTTCCGGATTCTATTTTACTGTCAACACATCTTTCACACCCGCTCAGCTGGTCGTCTGCAGGTTGAAGCTGGGCTAACTGCCTGGATTCAACATTATTTCAAAGTCCTGCTCAAACACATCTCTGGGACCTTCTGTGTGCTGCATGTAACATTTAGCTAATTTAAACCTGACGTTTCTTCCTCTGCATTCTGTTTCCTTCAGATCAAGATCATAAAATACATTTGTTGTCTTTCCTGTGTTCTGTTCATGTGTTAACAGTGAGTTGATGGTTTGCAACAAACAGCGTGAAATACCTTATTTCCCACACGTATCACTCAGATTCTCATCTGCAGCTGTGTTTCCCCAAAGAAGGTGAGGTTCTCACCACCAGTGGTGCAACAAGAGAAGATTTGTTCTTGTGTTGTATCAGTTATATCTCATGTTGCACCTGCATGTGGACACGCTGCATAGTCACTGTACACAGGTGAAGGGATTAATGTGGAGTAACACAAATAATATGATGTCAACTGACAAATGCACCAGCAAAAAATTCCAGAATTGAATTCCTTGGGTGACACTTTGCCCATCACCGAACTTCTCATGGAAATTGGTGAGGCAAACTAACTAACAATCAATTAAACACTAAAATGGCAGTCGCCTCATGATTCCTTATTTAAATTTACTTTTTATTTTATTTGGTTCAGCACTAAATTCACTTTCAATATAAATATCAATCACCTAATTTTTTTATATTCTCAGAAATCCTCGATCCAGCCCCTGATCCCGATCTGCACCAAAATTGTATTGGTTCTTTCTTGGCACAATGCATCCTGCCATCAACTTTCAGTCTAATACGTATTCACCTCCTAACAATATATAAATAAATGTGTTTGGTGATAAAAACAGTATAAGAAATACTTTTACTACACAATTCCAAAGTGTAAGCAAATATTCTGCATCTTACACTTTGGAATTGTGTAGTAAATTTATATAACACGTTTCTCTTGTGTCTGATTCCATTTTCACGTGCACGAGGTGATCCTCTATCAACACTCAGAACTGAACCTGACTCTCGGCTGCAGGTGATTTCACACGCGGTGATGAGTGCCCCCCCCACACAAACCTCATCATAGCAGCACCATTAAGACGCCACACGCAGCAAAGTGTGACCATAGGCCTTTTTCCATTTACGTAAGTGCCCGGCCAGGAGTCACTGCTGGGGCTTTCAATCTCACTGCAACGAGGCCCCATGGGGGTGGGAGCACATTAGTGCTGTGTGTGTGTGTGTGTCGGGGGGAAGCTCGGAGCTGTTAGCGTACCACTACGTTTGAACTCGGGAGAAGTACAGCGTTTCTTTCTCTACTCTCTACGAGATCCATTTTCTGTATAGATATGGTAATAACTCTGAACTGCGTCGAGCTGTGATGACTTCAAAGAGATATGATGGAGTGTAAAGGTGTAACGCACACACACATACACACTTACACAGACACACACACACACACACACAACACAGGTAAAGAGTTTGTGTCAGAGCTACGTCTCGAAAAGAATCTGAAACTACTTTGAATTGATGTCTGTTGAAGGACCTCATTATATTTCTGTCATTCACAGACACATGCATTCATATTCAAGACAATTATTTATTAATTTATCCAATGTTCTTATCCAGAGTGACTTATGATACTTTGTACTTTTTAAGAGATGTTTTAGTATTTGAAGTTTGTTTTATGGGAGGGGACTTTTGATTTCTCTTTGTATTTTGAATGAATCATTTCCTGTTTTACTTTGAAACTTCTTCCCTTGCATCTCTCTCTTTGTTTATATCCTGTCCTAAAGTTCAGCTCTCATCATTTTGTGTAAATACTGATCTCTGATCTGTATTTTAAAACCTTTGCATTTCCCTCATGTTTTATTTCCTTGTGCACAAGTTTAGTCGGCGTGTGCACTTTTGCCTTCCTGCTTTATTAAATTCTACACATTATACCGTCCTGGCCGTGTGGCGTCTACAGGTGGGTCCTCACCTTGCTCTCTACGTGTTTCTCCAGTCCTCCTCAGAGTCAGGTTGAGCCAAACACATGATTCCTGCAGGAAGTTCACGTGCACTATCAAAGTTGATCAGAAAAGTGTCATCAAAAGTTCACCAGCATCATATTTTTTTGTGCGACCACTCTACCAATGTCCCCTCTGGGTCATTTGTCCCTCAGATAGAGGACAGGCACCATCACCAGGAATACAAGACTGTTATCATCAGGTAGAAATGGTTTCATACATCTGGGTTATAAAGTTATATTTTATTCAAGTTAAAGGAGCTTTATGTCGTGGTTCCAGTTATAAATACGATTCAGGTAAAAGACACAAACACAGATAACGGGTTTTAATACAGGAAACAAACTAATATATAAGAGCCTTCTGTTTTCTCATCCTCTCAAGGTGCGATTCTACCATCACCTCCCTTCCTGGTTTGTTCCCTTTATAATTAACAGCGAGCGTTCCCTTATGTAACTGTGGGTCGAGCTGAACTGCTTTTTATTCAGGGAGGATAAACTCATTTGTGTCTCGCTTGTCATCACAAAACCACAGTGTATTTTAATTAAAAGTAAAAAGTCATAATATTCCCTCTTCAAATCTAGTGTGAAAACAAAGCACCCACTCCAAAACCAGAAGAGGCACCAGTTTGGACTGAATCTGAATACAAGAGGAAACACTACAGTATAGAGGTTTAGTGTAACGTTGTGTATCCGGCTTTACAGACCTGGAATATTCTGATTCTGCTGCTTGAATAAACCCAGTTTGTGTTTTCTTGGTTTGTTTGCTTCTCTGATGCATTTACCCGAACGACGTACAGAACAGCCACCGAGCACCAGCTGTGAAATGTGGATGTTGTTCATATAGCACAGATGGCGAAGGCACAGAACGCTACCAGTCTTACTTAATGAATGTTGGCAGTAATAAAAGAGTGGCTTCGTGGTGTTTTCAGCCAAGTGGAGGAGGATCGGCTTCCCAACAAAACCCTGACGTGACACCGGGAGAGGAATAATGCAGGAATGGAAATATGAATTTAGTGTTATTATGTCAGTCATAAGATACAACGTTCAGTTATAAATCCTCACGATTTTAATTGCTTTTAAACATATTTCTAAGTAAGATGTTTTTCACAAGAGTTTGGTGTGATGGGACTTTGCCAAAAGTTTGTGGACACTGTGCCATCATGCATTTGTAGTTTATATAATGACGTCAAACACTAATTCTCCAGATAATCTAAATTTCTCTTCACATGTCTTTCTTCTGTGGCTGAATAGAAGTGAATCAACTGCATGAGTTTGAGGCCACTCGATGAGGGATGAGTGTCTCAGCAGGATTCTGAGCGGGGGGGCCTCCGTGCAGCAGAGGGAACAGCCTCTAATGAAGTCATCAGACCGGGGAAGATGTTTATCACTCCGATTATCACACAGCCTGAAATCCACTGAGTGACATGGACCCAGAGAAACTCATCAGCTGTGTTTAGACGTGTGTCAGATTTCTATCGGTCCACCATCTCTGTCGTCTTGGTCCTTCTCTTCTATAATCTGTTTTCTTTAAGGAGGCAAAATAAATGTGTGTTGAGTGTTAACAACTCAGCAGTGTCGGGTCAACACTTTGCAACTTGTTATTTTGTGATGTCGCGAAGCCTTGCACTTAGAGAAATGTGTAAAATGAAATTAAAGACCACAGGCGAATTACATTAGCATTTTTACACGTCTAATTTTGTATTAATTTAGAGCTACAAATTGAGTTGTCCACAGCTTCACCCAGACATTTTGAAAATATGTTTTTTTTAAGCTTCCAATCCTCATTTCCTGTGATGACTCAGCCCTATTTCCAGTTTATGTAACCGACTCTAAGCCCCCCACTGAGTCACCAGCGTCGGTCCCCGGACCCTCGGGCCCCGAGGACTCTGAGATGGGTTTGTTAATACTGTATGCAGCACTGACACACATTCTAAACCAACATGACCGAGGCCACGAGGGGAAATAACCATTATTGCTTTATTCTGATGTTTCCCACCCTGGTTGACGTCCATGTTTAGTGCCTTAGAAGAACTCGTATCACTGTCAAGTCTCTTTAAATTCAACCAACCAATCAAATTGCACTCATCGATGTCAGTCTTCTAAATATGCAAGATTTCTTTCATCTAGATCCATGAATCATTTCCTGGGAAATTGATTAAAATGTTTTTTAAATCGTCCCTTAGTTTTAATAGTTTTGTTTATTCCTGTTTACAATCAAACAAACTATTCAGTGCTTATTCACATTGGGTCAAATTTGCCTTGAGGCTGTAGTTGAAACCTTCTCATTCATAAACAATGTGGACTCTGTGAAGTGTAGGTTGTATTTTAGCAAAAAAGATCTCTACACTTGTTTTGGTTGTTAAAAAAAAAATAATCTCTGCTCTGGATATGAGGGGATACAGCGGTGGGGGGGGTAATAAACGTGTTGTGTAGCAAGGTTTCATTTATTTGTTTCTTCCTTCTCGAGCATCATATTAGATAAACGTCCCTCTGAGATCCGTGGAGTCAGCTGGGACGCGGCCATATTAGCTTTTGAAGAACTGGGACAAGATACAACGGCGCCCGCCATGATTTCAATATGTCATCCTCACATGTGGGTCGGCAAACATCCCCCCCCCCCCCCCCCCCCGGGAGCTGGAATCTGAGTCAGGAGAACCAATTGTTTTTCCTCACAGGATAATGAAAATAATCGTAGCCGGTTCTCCGCAGGGAAATCTCCCAACTGTAGAAAAAGTAGCGATCCATTGTCCGTGTCTGTTTTTTCCTTTGGTCTAGTTTTTTCATTTCATTGTGAGTTTTTTTTTTTTTGCAAATATAAACGAGGCCCTTGAAGTTGCGGTGGGAACATTTTTTGTGTGATGTTCCCGTGACAGACGCCTGAAGCGTATAGGAAAGAAGCCTCCTGAAAAAAAAAATCTAAAAATCGGTTTTGTAAACACTTGCTCAGTCAACGTCCACCCCCCCCCACCTGTTTGATGTTCCTTCCTAATCTCCGTTCACGTCACTGTTTTCATCTCCCGCCGTTCTCGCTCATTTCGGGAAGTGGCTCTTTAGCTTTAAGAAGCAGCGAGTGTGTGCGACTGTTGTTAAACACACGCAAACCAAACAGGATCAGCTGCAGAAGCTCGTCCCTCGAGGCTTTTTCCTTCTTCCTATCTCCAGATCGAGGATAATGTGGAGTAATCATGAGGCCCTACATGTTTACATATACTTTACATATACATAATCAGGAGACTGCAGTGAACAGGGCTCCTCTGCACTACCTTTGGCATGTTGTTATCTTCACACATCCTTCCTGTGCGTGTCCCTGCTGCACTTCTCAACTCTCTGCATATATCATCCCAGTGCAAAGTTAGTTTAGAGGTAAGATGGGGGGGGGGGGGTGTTAATAACTTTATTATTTGCAATCCAGTGTTGCAAGGCAGGTTCTACCTATAGAAGTAGAAATAATATAAATAGAAGGGAGAGGGTGTCCTGTGCTTGTGATTAACTTTTGGGATATTTTGCACTGAACTCTGGAGACATTTTCCAATAGGAAAAATAATTCCTAACTACATTAAAGTATATTGTTTTATTAATGCACATATTTTTGATTTGGAATCCTCTTGGAAATGGCATCGTGCTCCTTCCCAGAGATTTACCCGCGCTCAGAGGAAGTGAGTGGCAGCCGGTGGTGCCAGCCGGCGCAGAGCACCCCCCTTAATGACAGTCTGCAGAGCTCGGGGGCCTGTTGGTTTTTATTGCACTTCTCCTCTCGCTGACTGACTCGCTCCGGGGAATCCAGGTGAAGGCAATTAACCGTTAAGTAGCTGGCAGGACATGAAGAAGAAGAAGAAGCAGCGAGAGGAGCAGCGGCGGAAAGAGACGCTCGACGAGATGCTCACCAGCGTCAAGCACCAACTTTCCAACCAACTTAAGAGTTTGTCATAAAGCTCTCGAGGAAGAAGTTGACCGATGCAACACGGCCATAAGAATCTGTTATTGTTGTGTAGTTGTTGTCGAGTGTTTAATCCTGCGGCGCACTCCTTTCACACGCATCAGATTTGAGAGGAGTTTGTGTTTTGCTCCCTCGTGGAGGCAAATCAAAGCTGTTTATTTATTCTGTCCCTCATTCAGCTGAATGTCAGAAACACTCATCGGCGTTTCCCCACAGATCTCATTATCCCGTTAATTTCCAATTATTTCAAAGACAAATGAGAACACCTGGCATCCCCGGCAAACCTGTCGGTGATGAACACGGGGAGACGCTGCCATCCCCCCCCACTGGAGATAAATGGGCCCACGATCAAACCTTCTGATTTATATTATTTCCATTTTCCAACTAGGCCGGAATTCAAGGAGAACTCTGAGTTTCCCAGCAGTTATTCCTCCCTTCATTCAGGAGCGGGGCTCGGTGTTATCGGCCATTAGACTCTGCGGTGAAGCTCATTTGTGGTTGATGGTGAAAGAGGATCTCCCCTGGTGTCTCCAAACATGTGTGCAGCACAGTGGATCGGCTGTTCAGGGGCCATTACGCTGTTGTTCAGCTTTGACCCGGTGCTTCCCTAAATTAGTTAACATCCTCAGACTGTACAGTAAGAGCCTGTGGTTGGACTCAAATCAATACTGAAGCACAACAGACTCAACTCCTATGGGTTTTGCAAAAAGAGCAGATAAGAGCTGGAGGAACTGTTTAAGGGCTGAGCCACTGAATTGGACCTGAACAATATATCTTGGGAAATTATGAGAAAATCATGTTAATCCATGCTCATGTGTTTTTGTATGTATTTTACCCATTTTGCATTATTGGGCATTTGAGTTAAACTTTTAAAATTGCAAGAAAGTTAGTTTTCATACAGTTTCTGAGGCAAAGTCTCTGATCAACAGTGTTATTATTCTGCACAGTGTTTATTATAGTTTAAATTTGATACCATACTTTTCAAACTCCACATTAAATCCACTTTATTATGTTTTACAGTGTAAAGCAGACTAGAAGTTGAAAGGGTTTTCTTGTATTTTACTTTTCGATAATTTTGGAAATCAATCAAACATGACATTTGAAACCCTTTACTCTTCAGGGATTTACAGGATTGTGACTTATTCTGATATAAAATTAAATTCTTTCTACAAATTAGTGCTTCATCCCGTCAAATGAATAATTCCCGTCCGAGCCCCGAGCTTCTTTACATCTATCAAACCCTGATGTCACAGATAATCCGCTGTGAGAATTATTCTACGCCTGATTTACTGTATAAACAATTTATCTGGTCACGTGAGTGTTTCCCCCGGTGCAGCTGGTTTAAAGGTTTCTGGGTATTAAAGCAGGAGCCTCTAATTACAGTTGTTTAATTGAATCAATCCTATGATCACTGATCAGACTCACTGCGCTGACTCGTCCACATTTCGCCCACAAGAGGCCTGAAGTCATCAAGCGCACCTCAATGGAAACCAGTGCAGTAAGACGCTCCACCACCGGGCACTGGGACTTATTATGCTCTTATACATTAGTGATTCCATGTGGCTTATTTCACGTTTAATCATTTAAGCTGTTTTGATTTCTGCCTGTCAGAGCGGCAGGGAGTTCCGGGGAAGGGGGGGGGGGTGAATTGTTAATGTTTGTCTTCTGCACACTAATCATTTCCTTTGTTTATGGGAGGCTGTTGACGGAGGTGTGACCAGGTTCTCATTAGCAGAGAAGCTGTGAGAGACGCTCGCTGCTGCCGTCGCTCGTGAATTAACAACAACTCTCAAAGCATCAAGTTCAGAAGACGAGGTTTTCAGGAATATTTGTTCTTTAAGAACAAGTTCTCATCTGATCGGGATCATTTTGGAGGATCTTGATGCCTACGTTCACATTAATGCTGGAAAATGTGATTATTAGAATATGTCTACTTATGTAACTGGAGGACAAATACAACAGGGACAAACATTTTTTGTTTTCGGAACAGGTTCGTTATCAAGGTTCATCCTGAAAGTCGTTTGAGCTTTTCGGGATCAATTAGATCACAGAATTTAGTTCTATTCTCTTGTCTGTACGTCCTGAAGTAGACGTGGAGGCGATCGGGATCATTGGGAATCTCCTTGATCAGAATTCCCGCGGATTTCCCAGGATAAACTGAAGCTGAGGAATCTGCTGTTACCACGAGGCTTTGTGATCACGACTCCTGCCTGTGCAGGAATAAAGGGAAGAGGTCGGGGGGGACGGTAACCGAAGTGTCTCAGATCAGTAACAGGCACGCACAGCGGGGGGGGCGCGCACAGCGGGCTGCACACCAGCGTGAGCCACAATGCAAATCCATCAAAATTATCAAACAGCTCCCCCCCCCCCAGACACCACGGGCTGTCTGCACCTCATCAGGGTCGGGTGGTGTGTGGGGTCGGTGAGAGGCCGTCACACAAACCAGCTCGTGGTCGGTCAGAAGCTGCTGCTCCGCCTGACGGACGACGGCGTGAACCAGTTCTGTTACTGGTTTGTTTTCTCCCAGTGCAACATTTTGGTTTTCATAGTTTCCTGCAGAATGTCTCGTCTTCACCAGAAGTTTCTTTAATATCTCAACAGGAGCCAGCTACAAGTCTCTGTGCTCCCTGATTGATCTGCCAGGTCCAGCCTCTCCAACCGGTTTCATGATGTTACGGCTGAAATGACGTTCAAGGTGAGTGGAAACTAACCCTTTAATAAAAAAATCTCCTGTAGCTATCTCTAATTTTGAACCCCACCGTTCATACACACATTTTAACACAGTAAAATATTGGTTTCGTCTAATATTGTGCAATATAACCGTTAACAGGTGAGTTTAGAAAAATCTAAATGAGTGAACAGTGATGGTCAGTGATGCTCCAAGTGCTTTCAAATGGGACATGAATCTGTTTCCATATTCTCGTGGAGTTTTCAGTTTCCTCATGCAGCCTCATATTAGTCACAGGCCGGTGAAGAGAGTCAGCAGCAGCTCGTCCCCGCTCCTCGGATCACACTATGTAGGTCAGCTCTCAAACTGACGCTGTTGATTGAACCACTTTTTTTTTTTTTTCCCTGATCGACGTGAAGGAAAAGCTCCGGAATTCTGAATTATGTAATTGTGTCATTTTTCAAAGCCCGGATTCATAGACACACAGTTGTTTCCATTCTGGCCTCTCAATCGTCATGAAGGAGAAGATGTGGTTATTTAAGATTTAAAAAAATTGAAATTCAAACTTTTTCAACAAACAAACCTGCTGCCCCCCCCCCCCCCCCCCCCCCAAAACCTTCGGCTAAAACAACTTTAATGATCGCAGGCTTGAATTTGAAAGGATTTTTTTTAGACTCTTTGATCTTTTATTTCCAATTCACCTTCACACACACTCCAGAGTCATGAACATTTATAATATGCAAAGCCGCCCTCCATTAAATCGTACTCTCTGTGAAAGCTTGAAACCTTCTTAGAAGCCCCTGACCTCAAACGGTAGGAGAGGTAGAAGCAGCTGGCTGGACCGGCCCTCAGGTCTTACACAACCCACTGCAAAATGAAAAAGAATAACGAAGGACGAGGAAGAGCTACCTCTGCACACACACACCTCACTCCTCACTCCTCACTCAGTCAGAGGCACACACAGAAAAACTCCTGCATCCTTGACCTGATATGCAAAGTGCAATTAAAGCTGTTGTAAACAAACTCTACTGTGAGATGCACGGGATCCAGGAGACAGTAGAAACATCACAGGAACCAACAATAGTGTTTTTCAAAAAAATGAGAATCCACTCTGCTGCTTTTGACCGAAGATAAAACCTCGGGAGCCGTTTCCCCAACATATCCTCACGAGGCCCGAGAGACATTACCCCTCGGCCTTATCTCGGGAACATATGGGCGCAGCTCCGGTAGATTGTGGCTCCGTAGAGTAGAAATCTTTATTCAGGGAGTGATGGTATAATCCATGTAAACCTCTCGGCGTCTAACACTTATCTCACCGTTCTCTTTTGCACAGAAATGCAATTTGGTGCTGTTTTGGAAAGTTTACACCACGTCCACCTTCTTCTTGAATTGATTCTCGGGTGAAACGAAGTAATTAAACACACTTCACGCTAATTAATTGGCTCCAGATTCATTTTTTTTCCCTGTTGTCCTCCTCCACATGATTTATCTTCCACACAGGACTGAGAGCCCATATGGATGAGATAAGAACACACGATGACGCACAGACCACAGTGTTCATCACGGGTCATACTCTGCAGCTTCCAGTCGAATACGATCTTTAATGAAACCAGCTAATCATGCAACTAAACTGGTTAGATGGAGAAAATGGTTTCCTGCTCCGAGGCTGCTCCAGTCTGTGTTGGGGTTTTTAAAATATGAATTTTTTAATTAACATGAAATATTGAGTGATGGACCCAGAATAAAGCAGCAAACTTAACTTTCAGTTCAGCTCTCACTGTAAAAATCGATTTGCTGCAATGTGGAAAATACAGGAAATATCATTTCTGAGAGGATGCCCTGGAAATACTAATTATTCATCAAGCAATAGATATTTAGATTTTCTGTTTTTCTTAAGATGAACAGTTGGAAATTCAAATATATTCATGATATCTTATTAAAGAGAACCAACATTTGATTCACTTTTCATTTTTTTTTTGGACAAATTAATGAAACTTGTCAGTTTTCTCTCATTTCACTGCCAGATTGTGTCTGATCATGTTTTTCTGTAATTTTGTTTAATTTGTTTTGGTAAAAACTTTAGCACATTTCAAATTCAATATCTTCTGGTTTTTCTGTTTCATTAAAACTTCTCATTCTCGTGACAGCTCCTCCAGGAACCACCCAGCAGATGAATCACGAAGCCGGTGCAGGTCACAGAAACAGGATAATTGCAGCTCTTGTAATATTTGTGCCTCGGTGAGAATTTCAAAACTTTTGCAGCCCTCACCAGCTGCATGAAATCTGACATCAATCTTGCCGAGCCGGGGCCCCTGGTTTTTCCAAAGCTACTTTTAAAAATGTTTCCCGTTTCGAGGTGTAAACTAACACAACCCTCCGGGGCAGGCGCTGGAATATTTGTAGCCTGAGGAAAGAAGTTTTGAGGCTTTAAGAGGCCGGGAGTCATCAGAAAGCTGCAGGTTTCCTGGGCTCCATTTCCCCTGGCTACCACAGCAGCAGAATGAAGATTTGGAGGAAACTAGAATTACTGCCTTGTTGTTGTTGTTGTTGTTGTGCCTCCGCAGTGAAGCTGCAGTTCACATCCACCAGTAACCAGACTCACAGAATATATGACCTGAAGACTTTGTGCGACTAGGATGAGCAATTTCATAAGTTTTGCTTTTGACACCCTCAGAAAAGAAGACGCCCCCGAATTGAGACACAGCTCAGGCCTGTAATGAAATTCCCTTCAGGCGTTCCTGAGAGTCCAGGTTGACAAGAATGGGACAGATGTGAGGTCATAGGGATCTTGACCTTTAACCTTTCGGCCACAACAATCAGTTTAAATGATTTAAGACAAGATGGCGGCACACGGTTCTTTGATCTCCGCACTGATCAGAGGTAGAACTCAGAATGTTGTTGTATTATCTTTAAAATTCATTCGTTCGTTTCAGTTAATCGAAAACTTCTAGAAAACCCAGAAACATAATTCCAGCAGCCACAGTAGTCTCCGGCGCAGAGGCATGAAAATAACCGATGAAAAGCACAAGGATGATAAATCCTGTGTTGGTTTGAGTGACGGCTGCAGCGATCGTCTGATAATCAAATAATTCAAAACGCCTCAAATTGAAAGAAAAGCAAAGAATCAGTCACTGAAAGTCAGATGAAGTTTCTTCTGTGTTTGCCTTTGGCTCCGTGGGATCTATCAACTCTCTGCTCGTCTCCTCGCTTCGATCCAATCGTGAAGAAGACAAACATCGATGTGTGAGCAGAGGGGATAGATGAGCAGGAGAACAGGGGGGGGTGAATCAGGAGGAGTGAGCTCAGGCTGTGAAACACTCATCACCCTCCCTTGTTTTTATTTATTTTAATCGTCTGCATTTCTGAACCAAACTCGATGGAGACGACTCATCAGCGAGTGGAATTGATCCCGTTTGTGTTCGAGCTCTGAAGTCGGAGCCCGAGTGTTTCTTGTTCTTCATCACACGGAACAACAACTGAGGAGTTTAGCTGCTGAACGACGAGTGGCAGCCGTCGAACGCTCCCGGCTCACCTCAATGACTCCACTCTGAAGTTTGGCTTCTCTTGTCTGTGTGATGGAGCAAGTGATGAATGTGATGGAGGCGAGGCTTTGTTCTCTAATGGATGTGAGTGAAGCTTCTACCATTCTGTGTCGTGAAGATGTCACTGGTGGCACTTTGACTGGAACATACCAGACATGACTCCAGAGGAAGTCACATGTGACAATTAACATTTCTCTGTGTATTCACATGAAGAATCTTCATAGAGAACAAGACTGAAGTACCCTGAGCCATCACTGAACAAAGCAGGACGTGTTTATACCTCCACTCTGTTCTACTGGCCAGTTTATCAACTTATTCCCTGTATTGCAATCAGGACCTACATCATATTTATATATATGAATTTTGCATAAATAGCAGTACTCGATAGTACAGACTTTTTCTTACTTTCTTTCTTGAGAAAGTGAACTAAACACATTTTTGGGGGGATTCATGGAATTTCATGAAATTGGATTCAGTAGTTTTTGAATATTCCTGCAGGTACACAAAGGTACTGCACCTGCAACAAAAATAAATCTAAACATATTTATGAAAAGTGACATAACCACGACTAATGTATTAAAGTAAAGAAAATGAAATGGCTGGTTTTGAGTCTGTCATTCCAGAACAACAGTGAACACTAAGAAAAATCCTCCACACTGATACTGGTCAGTTCCCTAGTGTGAGTCAACAGGAGTTAGTGTGGGGAACTGGATTTTGGGACATGAGCCCAGTGGTCCCATTGCAAAAAAGCCTCACGCACAAGCAAATGAATAAACCAAAGCAGAGAGAGCAGCTCCTATAGACAGACCCTCAGACACCCAGTCAATTGGACAGTTGACCGTGAGGAGACCCTGGAGACAACTCAGGAAACCAGGGTTGCATTTTTTTTACCTTAACTTTTCTAAACTAACATGAAAGTAAGTTCTCTATTTCCACATACGGCTGTTTTTCCAGAAATTTGCCAGAAAACATACTGACACTAAAGTTATATTCATGTGACTCAGGTTGTGTTATAGCTCAGCTTCATCCTCTGCTCGGTGAATCATGAACTTCACCACCTCTGTAATCTTTACTGCACGCAGAGCTGCAGATCCACTCTCGGGGGAAGAAGACAAGGAACCATTGTTTTGTTTTTTTCACATATCCACTCATATGGATTTCAGGACTTTATTGATCAATAAAAAATATACACCGAGGAAAAAAATCATTTTCCTTTTTCCCCATATTGTTGTTCCTCCATCTTCAAAATCTGATTCAACGCTTCCAGATGAACGACGCGACGAAAAGGAAAAAACCCGAGCGGCTCGACGACAGAAATCCACCGGACCGGTTTGAAAGCATCTCGTGTTTGTTTGTATCGTTCACCGACAACTTTGCAAAAACAGATCTCAAAACAGATTTGGTTTGAACGGGAGTGAACTCACACACACTAGGTGGTCACGTCGGATTCTGCCTCTGCGTAGAGTTCTGCCAGTTTGTGGAACTCGGGCCCCCAGTTGTCCAGGTAGTTATAATCCTGCTCCGACTGCGTCCCGGCCGAGTCTAGAGGACTGACGGTGCCGGCGGGCGACCCCTGACCCTCGAAGGCGTAGGTCTGCAGCGAGTCGTAGGGCGGCACGCTGGTGTCCATGTCGGCCTCGACCAATTTCTGCTTGATGAATTTGTGCACGTCCACCTCGTCCAGCTCCGCCGACGGGCTCCGGCGGCTGCGGGGGGGGACGCAGTGTTTCCTCGACTCCGGGCGAATGTCCCGCCGGAACTTGAGCTCCTCGGCGGCGGCCGGGTTGCGGAGGGCGATGATGTCGAAGGCCTCGGTGTCCTCCTCCCCCCCGCCCTCGTCGTCGTAGGTCACCACGTTTTCCCGGATGTCCTCCTCGGAGATGACGAGCGGCTCCTTCTTGCTCCGCCTCAGGGTGACGAAGACGACCACGATGGCTGCGAGACACAGGGACTAACGTTATTATGCAGAAATCAAAATAGTACGAAGCCACCAATAAAGAACAATTATCATTTGTTTCCAGATATAATTCTGGAAAAATAGGAGAAAATGAGAATCTGACTTTTCAAAGATTAGATCAACAACAACGACACGTAATGGGAACAACTGAATGTTGTTACTGCGCTCAGCCATTCCTTTTGTGTTAATTCCAATGCGTGTGTGTGTCTGTGTGTTGTTGTTAATTCATTGCTCATGACAGACAAACATGTAGTGGTTCGTAAACAGCAAACCAAATGAACACGAGCCTGTTTTTATGAGCTCATCTATCCAGTCTTCCATCAGGACACTCAAACCCACCGGGCGTCGCGGAGCAGTAAATCAACTCCCACATTAGCCGACATTAGCATCGCGGCTGTGATGGTTCCTTGAATGTGAGCTCTTGAGACGACGACAATATGAACATTAACATCATCATCATCATCATCATCATCCAAGGAGCCGATCACGTCGGGGGGGAAATCGCGCGGAGGTGCCTCTCGTGTAATCGCCTCATCGCTGCTGGTGCCAGTTGAGCCACATCAAAGAAACTCTGCTGGTAAGTAGCTCACGCTCTGAAATAACTTTTCCCACTGTTAATGAAATCATGGAGCCAAGTAATATTTGATGAGATACTCGGGCTTGGAACTTGTTCCAGCAGCTAATGAGAGTTATGCGACTTTGGGGTTAATGATGACCCCTCTGCAAGTTGTTAACACCAACATCCATTTAATAAAAAACGCTGTCAGCATGGGAGGCACATTTTTTTTTACAGCAGTGTGATATCCAAAAGGAGTTCATTATGCTCCATCAGCAGAGTGGAGCCACACAGATCAGTGGCCCTGCAGAGAGGAGCGTTCTTCATAATGAAGTCGTGTTAGAAGCAGGGTAAAGATTCAAAGGAAAGAGAAACTCGTTCTGTTTAAGGTGGTATTAAAGTTCTGGGGTATCCTGGAGTCTTACGTGGAACTTCTACATACCACCTTTATCCCAACACACGACTGTGTAACATCCACCTCTCAGAAGAAGGCACCTCCTAACACATGGGAGGTGAGAAGCTGACAGACAGGCAGGGAGGTGGTGGAGGTGGCAGATCAAGAGGAGGTGGAGGTTTCAGCTTACATGACTCCCAGGATGCGATGATGCATCTGACTGATCTACTGTACTTACACAAGTGATCCATTTTTATGTACATGTGGTGACTCTGGCAGCTGCAAACAGACTATACTGCACTTTCAAAGATTTAAATTTAGACGGAAGGTGCATGAGCTGGAGCACGGGAGACTCCACTGAGGATACACTCATCCTGGAGAGAGAGGGATGCTGTTCAGACCAAAACATACTGGTCACAACCGAGAAGCCGAATTAACTCCAGTGTTTTAATGGATGTAATCAAGGACAGATTCGCCTGCTAGGGACAGAAATGAAAAGTGCTTGCTTGTGTTTGAACGCAGTCTTTTAACTGAGCAGTGACACCCACCGAGTGTCAATGCAGACTCTGGCAGAAAACACAGGATTACCGACAAAAGAGCTGATCCTGTGGGACCCGTAAGAGTCTGTGTCCGTGGAGCAGCTTTACACTTTGCCTGACTGATAATCCAGCCCTGGGCATAAGGAAGATATCGACACGTATGAGCCAGCAGTTGTGCTCGGAACCCAAGTATTCCCCTAATGGCACTAAGAGGAGTTTGGAGTCTCCGCCAAGACCCAACAGTCTCCTTAAATTTAATCACGCTGAACCGAGTTGTTCACAATCATTGATGTCAGCATCTGAAACTGCAGCTTTTCTTCCATCTAGATTCAAGAACTATTCCTGGGAAATAGGTGAAAACATCCTTGTCGGAGGTAATAAAGTAATTTTGGGTAAAACGCTGTCTGGATTGAAGCAGAGGTCTTTTTGAAATGTTTATTGAATATCGAAATACATTAGACACCGAAATTATTGTTGATTTAAGAACTTGATAAATTCAGATGGAGATGACATAGAAATAAAACCAAAACACATTGATTCTGTGGAATTTGGAGGAATATGATTTCACTATTATAAACTAAAAACTTGTTTTTGGACCCGTTTCACTCATTATATATATTCCTGCGGTGGGAGCTCATCCGTTCTCTCCAGCACTGCAGTATTCTATAGGTCCCATATATATATGAGGCTGAGTGCTTCCTGATATTGACCATAAATCTGTCAAGGTTTTAAAAAGGTTTGTTTTACTGTGATTCAGGACTCCTCACTGTCTCTGCTTGTGCAAGCGAAAAATCCCACTTTCCTGTAGAATATAGAACTTTACACTCATCTACTGCAGCGTGGTGACTCTCTGTGTTTATTATTGATGATATTCAGGTAATTTCCACGACAATCTACATATATTTCATTGTTCGATGCCGTTCCACGCTCGTGTTTTTAATGAAATGTCCCCAGACTGTACCTGCAGGTGATTAATATGGTGAGAGAGGCTGAGAGAAGCTATTTGTTTGAGAAATGTTTAAAGCAACACATCACACAATGCAGAGATGAAATTTGCATATTTTTAGGATTTGGATAATGCACCATTTATTAATACTCTATGTAATTTTACTTTTCTTCAGCTTGTGATCTACTTCCACAGTGTAATGCACTCTCTCCATTAACGCTCCCTCAATGGTCCATTCAGGTCGTTTCATTTGCCAGGACAAGGCCAGCTGGGATCTAACGGCTGCACTTCACCACTTGTGGCTCCAAATATCTATTCGCTGCAGGAAAAATCATATTTATGCTGCATTCATACCCTGGTTATTGATCACTACACTGGGAGAGTGTCTGGAATTTGAAAATAATGCGTCTGGTCCAAATAACTGGTCCCAAACTTATAATTCAAGAGAAACATTGACTGATACGACTTTGTTGAGTCCAGAAATACATTTTTATGCTTTTCTCAAAATTCTTCATTTAACCAAATTAGTCCCTTGAACTCAATAAGTAAAATCCAATGAACAGTATTGATATTTCATGTTATTTAGGCGAAGTTAAAAGGCCGATGTTATCAACTGAGTCAGATCACTGAGAGTTTGAATCCCTCTCGGTTCTGCTGCCGGCTTAATGAGGACGGCTTATTAGAGGGCAGAGATAAAACACCAACATTAATTGGGCGCACGGAAAAAACAATCAGACCCAAACAAATCACAGTGACAAGTAAAAGGAGCAGGAAGTGAACGTGTGACTGATGAAGACGCTGATTTGCTGACTTGGCTGCTTTTCTTTCACATTTACATTCAGGTCAATTTGGGGCTGAGTTAACTTAGTACTTTATTTACTACCCCATGATTGTCTTATAATTGTGTTTGGTGTATTTTGTTAAATTAAAAAAGCCTCAATGTCTTTGTAACACAATATACAAAACGCATTTTGCCTCCAGTAAAGTGTTAAGTGAGAAAATGTTCCTTATTTACATTATTAAAGACATAACTTAACATTTTCTAAATACTACAAATTTTAAGCCCAATTTCTATGACCACACCATTCACCCCTGACATTAAGATGTGATGCCAGTGACTTAAACAACCTCAGTGAAGAACCAGTTGTAGCAGTAACTCAATCTCTCTAATTTACCAGTTAACACAAACCCTGTCGTGTTCAACCAGTGCATTAGCTGTCGCTGTACAGGTAATGTATCCAGGAGCAGATCACATTTGAAACCCTGAGGTTCAACACAGAACCTGGTGGAGCTGAGATGAAAACCCCCGGGGGAACAGGGAGGTATGTAGCATCGCTCCCCAGTGGGTTTTAAACAGGGACTATCCCAGTTACTACTCCTGCATCTGCACCTCCAGGACTCCCACGTCCTCGCTGTACATACATCTGCACCACGGATGGTGAACTATGAAAAACGATGCAGGGAAAAGTCAGAATAAATGGCCGCTGCATGAGCTGGAGTCTGATTTATTCCGACTGCGACACATCTCCCATCTCCAGAGGTGTTTTGTTACCAAACCTCTGTGTCCATGCAACTGGAAAGTGTGAACCCCGAATGCAACACAGGTCAAACCCTGACAAAATAAATATTTAGGTGAGATCGGCCTCTGTCCCTCGCTGTTTCTCTTCCTCTCTAACTCTTTGCCGCTTGCTGATGATCAGTGATTCAGCGTGTGTGTCTCTCACTCGAGCGTCTGCTCCAAACAGCGGCGATGGCCTTTTGTTCGACTCAGCCAGAGGCTTTGGAGAGGAGGAGGCAGACAGGCAGCATGAATATGCATAACCTTCACGCACTAATATCCACAGACAATCACTGAAGAGAGGAAGGGACGGCAGCGGGGGTGCAGCCGTGTTATTAGACGGTTTGCATCCAGTCCTGTTTGGCTGTAGCCTGGTTTGCCACATTTCAGACATTTTCAAATTCCAGCTTGGTGTGTGTTTGTATTAATTTGCCGTCACCTCAAAGACTGGCTGCCAAAACCAGGCCCGCACACTCGGTGTCTATTCCACCGTGTTCCTGACGCTGATTTGTATTCAAGGTGCACGACGCGTCCGTCACACATGAAATCAACAAGTAGTGGTATCTGTGTTGGCTGTCACCACACTCCTCCACGCCTGTCCTCCGCTCTCCCAGTCACAACACGCCATGTCAAACACTCGCCACGCAGCGGGAGGAGGATTCAGCTGCATCGCAACCGAGCCGATTTGAATTGAATTTCAAATCGTGGACAAACGTGATCCGAGGTCTAATCTGGTTTTGTGATTCGAGCTGCCATGTTGGAACATGAGGCGCTCTCAGGCTCCACGCGCTGTGGGGTAACTCTGAGTATTCTCTCAGTTGTGTGCGCCTCCTTTGTCAAATCGCACTGACCCTGTAGTCTTTGACCTCACTGCCTTCTTCCTCCTCCAGCCTCCCTCCTTCTGTCCCTCTTCTCCTCTGCCCTTCGGTTTTTCTTCTGTCCTTGCCCTCGCCAACGTCCTCTTACCTCATTCTAAATTCTACCTGTGTCCTTGCATGTCTATTCATCCCTCTCTCCTCCCCTGCCCCTTGTCAGACCCTTTCAAACCCTTCTCCTCTATGGTCCATCTCCTCCGTCCAAGCCCTCAGGATATTTGGCTCCCGCCCCCCCCCCCGCTGCAGTCCCCACAGACGTTGTCCCATCTTACCCAGCAGGATGATGATGCACAGCAGGATGGCGATCAGAGCCCCGGTGCTGAGGCCGGCTGAGGAGAGGAACGCTTCTCCTTGGCACATCCGGATCCTGCCGTGGCGCTGGCAGGGGCACACCCGCAGGGTCAAGGTGCTGGTCCCGCTCAGCGACGGCTCCCCCCCGTCCCACACCACAATGGGCAGCTCGTACAGCTCCTGGGTCAGGTGGTTGAAACGCCTCCGCCTGGCGATGATGCTGGCTGTGCTGTCTGCAACGAAAACAAAGTGCAAAGAGGGGAAATTAGACCCCTTAGCTAAAAAAACACTAATTGATGGTTTCCATTGAAAGGCAACAGCATCTCTCTTCCACTGAAGCCGGCAATTACATATTTATACCCACAGTCATTTAGATTGAAGGTACGAATTGTCACACAAACAAGGATTCACAACATTCTCCCTTGTGAGCTGGTGTTTTATTTATTTTTCTGTGTTTCTTTGCTGCTAGATTTCTTTGTGCCTGAGCTAATTAATTTCAAAGGTGTACGTTTACTATTTCAAACGTGCCACAAAAGAGCAGCTCACCTTGGCCTCGGCAGAAACATCTCTCGGAATGGAACATGTCATGAAGATAAACCAAAGTAAAAAGGCTGACTTCATGGAGGAGAAAAAGGCAGAGAGCTCCAGAGTCAGCAAAGAAGAGGAGGTGGATAAACAAACCGCTCGAACTCGTGTATATACTTGTAAAATACGGCTTCAGAATAAGCCTATTGTGCAAATTGTGATGTCTCTGCTTTCTCTGATGCTTCATCTGAGACTGTGATGACAAAGCTCTGAGCAGACTGGCATTAACTTGTCTCTTATGCAGCTGTATACATATATTCTGTTCATGGATTTAAAAGCACGAAAACACCACAGACTGAACATGTGCACATTTTCTATTTTGTGTATTTTGAGGAGAGAAATCACAACCTAAACTACGTGCCTCTGTGATTCAAATACCTGAACGACTAATTCGGTTCCCTAAGTAGAAACGTGCAGATGACAGCCTGCATGCTGACGTCTTAATAAACAAGATATTTTAAGTTCCCCCCCAAAAGAAAAATGCTGAATCGTGCACAGGGCGACCATTTTCCTTTCCACCCGGCAGGAGAAAATAAAAAAATTAATAAAACACCTCCGCCGCGCTGAGCTTTCAAGCCGCTGCTCTGAGACCTCGCCTCCCACTCCAATCCCCGCTCCATCTCGGGATAATTATAATGATCGACAGTTGGAATGACAACATGTACTTCAAGCTTTATTAAGTCAGACTCGCGGTATCAGCGTATCAGCAAGCGGATGGGTGGGTAGTGGAGGGGAGGGAGTGGAGAGGGAGTGGAGAGTGAAAGATGCAAATAACAAGGAAGAGATGGGGAGTTGGAAGAGATGAGGAGTGGAAGGGGGGGGGAGGGGGAGTGGAGGCTTCGTTTGTGGCAAAAAAGAGAGAGAGAGAGAGATAGAGAGAGGAGATGGAAGCTGAGGAAGAAGGAGAGAAACAACCCGTGTGTGCGTTTTGTTCACCGTCACAGCCGCTCTTCCTCCTTGTACTGACCACAAGGAGGAAGAGGACGAGTCGGGGGGGCGTCGGCGGCCACGTGGCGTTTCCACGCAAGAGCAGAGATGGGCGTCGAGCGAGCGTCGCCACAGTTTAACCGTGTTGTGACAGCTCGCGGTGGAATGCAGGTGAAAAGCATATTTTCCCTCCCAGGAAGGAAAATATGCTTTTCAGAGCATTTCACGCTTCATTGAAAATGTCATTTTTGCAAATCACGAGCAAGCAATTTTCCTCTTCTCTCTCTTTTTCCAGCCGGTGTCTGGTTTTCTATCACATAAGAAAATGCACATGTATTAATATGCACGTGTGTTATGCTCTAAACAACCTTTTGCAGAAGTCCCTTAGCTCCGGGTTCATTAGGCCGGAGCATGAACCACTAACTGGCAAATGGCCTCACGTTTTCCAGAAGCATTAGCATCAGTATCACTTACACGACTTATAATAATTCCTGTTTCTCCCTCTCCAGTAAGAGGCAGGTTAGCTTCCACAGCATCACATTAAACTATACTGGCAGATGTGTGGGACTGAGGTGGAACCAGTTGGCCTTTCACACCCGATTCCCACGGATCTGAAGGGTCATATTCATCTCTCCAGTGGGTTTTAAAAGGTTAAATGATTACGAGTTAACCTAACACTTAAGGGCATTTAAACAGCTCCTCCCTGGTTTACAACAGTAATAAAAAAGCTATTTTTCCATATGAAGAATGCAAATATCTCTCGTGTCACAGAGCAGATTCTGTGCATCACGAAAAGCCTGAAATAGATCCACAATACACACACATCCCTGCAGACTTCACAGTTGCCTACACATGCACCTGTGAACCCGGGTGCGTGTGTGTAGGTGCCACTGATGGGAGTCGGCACGATCTCTCTCTCTGGATGCCTCTCGGAGCTACACAAGCTGTGTACTCTACACTGCTCTGTACAGTGGGTCACACTTTGAGGATATGAGTGTTGGGTATTTAAATCCACATCTATATCTCTATATTTGGAAGAGGTTCATTATGATTGTTCGGCTCTATTGAGTCGGTGGACCCACAGTCACTCGTGAATAAAGATCAGGGATCCAGAGTATTGGCTTGGAAGTGGATGGGTTCATTCAAATAGACAAAATGTCCGTCCGATGTCAATACTGCTTATCCTGTTGAGGGTCGCAGGGGGGAGCCAATCAGAGTGGACAGTGGGCGAGGGGCGGGGCTAGCCCTCTCGACAGGTCGTCAATCCATCACAGAGATCGACCAACTCACAGAGACAAACAACAATTAACTCCTTAAGAGTCTCCACTTGACCTGAGCCCAACCTGCAGGACATGAGAAACCCACAGAAACACGTGGAGAACATACATCTCCACTCAGAAGGACCCTGGACTTAGAAACTATGTGCAAATGGTTTATATTAATGAATATACTATCATGTAACGAGCCCTCTTCACATCCTGTAATGAAATACATTAGCAAGCTATTGTCAGCATCTGCACCAGCAATTAACTCTCAACGTTCTGCCAAAACTTTCTGGCTGAAAATGGCCGTGTTTGAAAAATGCTGTCCCACTTGAGGATGGAGCCTGTATTCAGTCCATTATAACTGAATTAGGCTGAAATCACTGAGCTGCGTGAACCTTGTGCACCAGGAGGAGCAGGGCAGCAGGAGCAGATCTCCTCAATCCTCCTGGCGTTAATAAAGGGCAGCTTTGACTATCGATCAGTGGCTCAGCTTTGTACAAATACTAATATCATTTTGTGCAGGAATAATAAGCATCTCGTGCAGAATAACAATCAGGAGACAAACATAACGATCTCCTTTAGAAGAAGCCCCTCAGACTCAATAGGGATTAGTCCGACTCAGTAAGACTCAGCTTAGCAGAACAACCCGGCGGTGACAACAGATAGAGGACGGGCTGATCGTTACAAAAGAGGAGAAGAGCTGTCACCATTTTGTGTGTTTGCTTCATTAGGCTGTGTTTTGTGTACTTGATGTAGTTGTGTGTTCCTCTGTTGTGCAGGAACAACTTGTGCGTGCAGCCACGTCCGAGCTGTTAAACAATGTTCGTGCAAAAGCAATATTTTCCTTTTCCTTGAATCATAACGACCTGGTAAACACCTGAGCTTTGCTTGGATAACAGGAGAAATCTAATCAAACATCTCAGAGTGCGATTGTGATAAATTCCAGCTCTGTGTGGTTTGACGGGACGGACAGATCCTCTTCACGCAGAATCCTGCTGTTTCAGCAGATTACAGGCTTTTCGTGAAACTCGCTGCCTCACACCCAGTGTGCAAGAGAAGTGTGAATGACACAGACGCTAATTAAATGTCCCACATATCCGTGACTTGACAGCTCCTGTTTCAACACAGCTGATTAACTGTAATATTATGAGGTCTCCTGGAAGAAGATGCCTTCAGAAAATCAATTGATCTATTTATGCATGTGGGTTATTTGGAGATCACAGCCTCGGTTTAATTGCCTTTTTAGAAACAAATGTCATCACAATGTGACCGCTGACGAGATGAGAGCGGCCTTGTGAAGTGGGAGCAGTCAAGGTGATTTTATTTAAAGGCATTTAAGCAGAACGGGTTTGTCACAAAGCTGCTAAACAGCTGCTTAGCAGAAGCATCTGCCTTTGTGTTCGGCTTGTAAGAAGCCTTGTGTTCTGCAGGAGTTTGACCTGCATTTAATACAGAACATCTTGCACTTGTCAATAAGAATGTGGATATTTAGCAAAATGGAAGATTTCCTATGAAACAGAGATTTCAACAAACGTTTTTCCAAAGTGCAGATTTGTAAAACGGCTAAATTTAACTCCACAGACGTGAGAGTAGACAGCAGTGTTCCTCTGTCTCATGGATGTTTGATTTCTCTTTGTGTTCTCATCGGGTCGGAGAGATTTTGTACAACAAAGGACACATGGACGGAGATTTCTTTTGGAAAGGGAGGGCTATTGAAAAGAGACGAGTTTGATCTCTGCAAACCAATAGGTAAAAGGGCCTTGATCTAATTCTAAGGTGGAATCTTGGTTCGTGTCTCTGCAAGAAAAATGCACCAATTGGATCGAGTTCACAGCTTCAAGGAATCTGATGTGGTTGCACTGAGCAAAAAAAAAAGCTTCGGTTAACGGGTTCTTTTAAAAGTCACAGTTGCTGAATTGCCGTATCGTAGCCGAGCGTCGAGCCACGGAAATAGAATTTGAGTTCCATGATGATCCACAGCGAGCAAACTCTAACTGAGCAGGAAAGGAGGTCACCGGAGAGTTAGTCATGTGAGTGACTGAGAGGGCTTTTCGTCAGCTGCACAACAACAGAGGGAGGCATTAGACGCTGGCACGGAGCAGCTACCAACTGTTGGTCTGCTACAACCGCGATGAGCGAAGCTGCTTCGAGTGTGAAGAGCTTACTTTAATTATCAGACGCAGGAGTCAACAGTGTGGTGCATTGTGTCTCTCTCTCTCTCTCTGTCTCTCTCTCACCCAGATATCGTGAACACAGAGAATAACCTCTAATACACAGTGGCAGTCAAACGCTCTGAGACTCTTCTGACGTCTCAGCCTCAGAGGGAGTGGAGATGGGTGCGGCGGCTTTTCTTTTCGAGAGGGAGTCGTGCAGATGAGACTGCAGGAGTTAAAAATACTACCGAGTTATTCGAGGTGGGCAAGTAACAGTGTAAGCAAATCAATTCATGCGAGAGGGCAGAGGTATGAAAAATGATAAATCCCCAAGCTAGACATTGAAACATGATGATTTGTAATTTGAGTTTTCAGGCTGACAGTGGTTTCATTCTTCCTTGATGAGTTTCTGAGTGTGCATCTGTTTCTAAAGCTTGACATGAACTCAAAAGGACCTATGGAGAATTGAGTCTGGATATTTTCCTCTCAAACAGACTCATTGTCCAGAGTCTTTAAGAGGAGACCGACGGGAAAAGCTCTGGAAAATGTCTCCATTTGCATCTGGGTAATTTGTGCTCTGGACAACCCCAGGAAATGTTTGGTTCATGTCTTAAAAAAAGTGTTTGTTCAATTCACGACCGCCTCTGGAGTCCAACAACTATCTTGAATGTGCCTTTTGGTATTTAGCTGCTCCAGCGGAGCTGCTCTGGGGTCAGAGGCTTTGCTGGGCAGCTGCCTCCCTTCTCCCCTGGTCAACTAACCATCCTCTAAATCAGAGCATGCTCTTTTAACAGCCTTTCTGGGTAAAGGGAAGGATGCTGCACAAGGAAATACAAGAGTCCCTTTATGTTAGTGGTTTTTTGTTGTGGTTGTTGGAATCCCACTTGATTAAATCCCACTCCTGTGATACAGCTCAGGATGAACTAAAGGTTTTCCAGGGTGAAAAGAAGAATCTTTGTTGCATTGCTTATTTTCTCCTTCTGCTCATCCCTAACTTCTCCCACTCTGTGGCTCACACAATGAACTAATTCCTTTTGTCTCCTTCAGGTTCTCAGCAGCAAACGATTCAAATTTATGTTGTGACACATAATCGGCCCCTCCCACACGGGATTATCTCACATATAGTTTGACAAAAACAAGAGCCTGTGGGACGGTAAGCAGCAGGTGATAAAACCCAAACTGAAAGGTGCTATTACTCAAACAGCTTTGAGAAGAAGAACAAAAACATATTCCTATCAATCCTTCAAGAAAGAAGGTTGGCTTCCTGAATGTTTTCAGGATATTTTGCGGCAGATGGCTTCGCTGTGAGAAATCTTGTGACAAAAACACTTCGAAGAGAGTGGGAGATATTTTCAGATTTCTGTTTTTTTGGGGGGGATATGAAATGTAGTATTGAGGACAGAGGACAAGGAAGACCTCAATCTGCATGATGCAAGCTGACGTCTCCGGAGATGCTTGTCCTCAAATGGCAGATTATAGTGTACAGTATCATTCTATCTGTAAAATATCCAATTTCTTTGACATAAGGGTTAGATTTCAGAATCGGTTTAAGAAATATTTTTCTCCCTAATATTGCATCACCTCCTCAAATCCATATCAGGCACAATACATCCATAATATCTAATTTGTGGCCATGGAGGATATTATTATTTACAATATATTCTTCATAACTCACATTATTACACAACAGTAGCAAAGAATGGTTGCATCACTGTGACCAGATTGTTGTTATTACCTGTATTAACTCCCCTTCAATGCCACACTGTGATTCCCTCACGTAGCATATGGAGAACCAGCACGAGAGGTTCGGTGTGTAGCGGTGCACCGCGGTGCGTTTCACACACACACACAACAGACTCACACCTGTAAACTGATGCAAAACGACCAATCCTCATTTGTTGTGGCACCAGGTGTTTTCAACCAAGCTCTGAATCTTTTAACAGGCTCCTGCAACTGACACTGAAGAATCCAACCCAAGACAAATGTCTCACGATCAAGCCTGAGAAAGTGAAGTCATTATTCTGTTGTCTCCTCCTCGGAAATACACACATCACACTTCAGTTTCACTTCCAACAGCTCGTCTGGGTCAATGTGTGTAAATATGAAGCAAACTACTACGCAGTAAATTATGTATGACAGATTTACACTTAAAAAAAAATGTAAATTTATTGTCCTTGAGGAGATAGGTGCTATGAGTTTACATGAAGTGGGCCCGGGAAGGATTGTGGTGGAAAGTGACCGGTTGGAGGGCCAAACTGACTTCTCTCTAAATATCACTCTGAGTTTTTTCTTTCATCCTCTCTCTCTCGCTCTCTCTCTCTCTCTCTGGGGGGGGGAGACTGGGTAATCCATTCGACAACAGAATGCGTGAAAACCTCTTCGACTCAACTGCTCCCAGTGGATCCCAGTGAGATCTCTGCTTTTCCCATTAGACGCATATTATCGTCCCACCCCCGAGGTACGAGGAGATCACCGAAGCTTATTGGATCTCGGGGGTGTGAGCGATGAGGACAGAGCGCTGCCCCCCCCCCCCCCCCCCTCCCCCCCTCGAGGCGGAGTGCAAAGAACTCATAAGAAATGCAAACAAACATATTGATCAGTGTAATTACCTTCGTTGTCCTTCAGGGTGAAGTTGGGATTCACCGGCAGCTGGCTGGGCAGAGCGAAGCTAAACCGCTGTCCGTTGGCAAAGTCGTCCTTGTCCACCGCGGTGACGGTCTGGATCACCTGATGTCCAGGAGACAAGAGGACGGGTTGAGACAACACCTCCATCATTACATCCCCCGTATGATCCCCTCTAATTACAGGCAGGACAAGGGGTCGATGTAGTCGTTTTATGATTTGTTGAAATTACACCAACTGGTCCTGTAACATATCTTCCTCCACCCTTCCCCGACAGCCAGTGTCTGGTTTGGGGCACTGGGCTTCCAGAGCATGTGGTATTTGGCATCTAACACTGACAGGGGAGCTCTCAGGGCCACCTCGCTGCCACTTATGTCAACTTGTTATCCTTAATTGGTAAAAGGCACAGTGAGCGGGTGGGGGGGAAGAAAAATGACCTAATATCCCCGCTCACCACGGGGACGTCTTATCTTCCAGGTGAGATCCCAGGCTTCACTGTGCGGTGACACCATGAGCTTTGTTTGTGCTCGGGTTCACTTATGTGGAAGTCGCGGTTGATGGAGTTTTCCATCGATAAGGAAAGAAAACACTCAGTTAATCTGCAGGAAGCAGCGTTCAGAGATGCTGGGAGTCGGACTCAGCTTAGAAATGACTGAGGAACCATCACAGCTTTGATGGTTTCTAAGTGGAAACTCATTCTCTATAATGTAATATTTGGTTTTGCACATTAAGAGAGTGTTTCCGCAATTATCTAGGAAGTCATTGATCTTTTGGTGCTCTGTACATGTTCATGTTTAGAATGCTCATAGGTGGACTATTGGGTTTGCACCTAAATGCCGAATTATTAAATGTTGATCTTCTCTTTATATATTAGCTGTAGCAGCTCTTCAAGGCATTAAAGCACTTGTTTAGGAATCCAGGAAACACAAAGAGCAAATGTAGATCATCATTTAGTGATGCTAAAAAGGACGAGTGAGGAAAAGCTAAAGTAATAAATCAACAAGATTTCCTCAAATCCCAAAACAGATAATTTAATCTCTTTCCTCCACCTTCTGTTAAAAATTACAACCATTAATCTTCATTGTGAGAATGATTTTTAAAAGCACTAATCATTAGAATGAATGGATAATATGTGACTGCTGTATTGTAGCTCTGTTCACCTGCAGTTTAAAAGAACCTATGATTAAAACAGTGATTTAACTTTTAATGGGAACTGTTGATTTGGATTGACACTTGGCAACTAATTAGAAAAATAGCGAGCACAGTGGTACGAGCGTTGAGGTGCAAACAGATTTTAAAACATTAATGAGCTGCTCCATTCTTTCTCTCACTGTCTCATTCAACACATTATCATTCTTCCCACTTAATCCCACTGGGCCACGGATCCTGAGGCTACACGGCAGCCGTAACTCAAACAGAACGTAAACTTTAATTCAAACTTTTCTTCCACAAGCTTGAATCTATTAAAAATGTATTTAGCTGCGTCTCCCCAGTTTTTAACTCCCATCATCCCTTTCACTGAAACCCTCTTTCGGCCATTTCCAGCCGCTGATTGCTCTATATCTCCAAAAGCCTTCTCAATTCAAATGAATCAAAGACTGCAGACAGCAAATTGTAATGAGCTTCGGTTTCAGAATTGTCATGGTTTGCTGATGAGATACTCATTTTGAATGAGGGATGATTAAGCAGCTCACTGCCATGTTCACACAGCTCTCAGTGAGCAGCCCGGACGTCTGAGGGAAATAACAGCTCAGAACAGAATGCATGTATTCAGAGGGAGGGCTGAGCTCGCGACACTTTCCCTCTGAGGTGTGGAGAGATTTGAACGTGTGAGGTGAGAGGGGAAGACAAACACGGTGACACACACACACACACAGGTGTTATGTATTGTCTCTCTCTCTCGGGTGAGTACTCAGCGCTCACCTGTCCCGGCCTCGAGCTCTCACACACGATGACCTCCTCGTCTGTGGCTATTTCAGGAGGGTTGTCGTTCACGTCCAGGACCTGGACGTTCACAGGGACGTGACTGAGGAGGCTGGGGTTGTCTGTAGCAGAGAGAGAGAGAGAGAGAGGGATAGAGGGAGAGAGAGGGGGAGAGAGAGGGGGAGAGGGAGAGCATGTGACAGAGAAGATGAAAGTCAAATGTGAGCCGTAATAACAAAGTGGAGCATCAGCGCTGTAATTTGAAACTGGGACACTCTGTGCTCCTCGCGTCGGACTGTTTATGGGCTTTGTCTCAGACTGCGTCACTATAAAAACACTGAGGAAGTCGCAGACGGCAATTGTGTGTATTAAAGCACATTTGATCATCTTTGTGCGGCGTTGTGTTGTCCCAGTCGGTGTGTGCAGCTCTAATGTATTTCACCGCCTAAGTCCTTTTCTGGTGCAGCAGTACAAGAGAATAATTCAACACTTGAACTATGCTTCTGCTTTATGGAAATGGTGGGAGCCCCGATGCAAGGCGGTAAACTCTCCCCCAGCAGGGTCCCTCGGTCCCCAGCAGAGGAGCAGTAGATTTACTGGGTGGCTTCCAGGTGTGAGTATATTCTGCAGTGTGCAGGGCAGCACTGAGAGATATAGCCTGCTCACTCAGCAAGACCCTCCTTGAGCAGAACAGAGCCGTGCAGGTGCAGCAGTCTTTCTTTTTAAATTAATGCTCAAGGCGTTTTATTGACGTCATCTTGTGTCTAGAAGGTCAAAAGGTTTAGAACCTCTAGAATGCTCCAGTGTTTCTTAAATGAAACAGAAAATCCAGCAGCAGTTCACATTTACAGTGTCGACAAGGCAAATTATGACAAATGAGAATTATTGCCTTGTTTTAATTAATATTTGTCTTTTGCCGAATTTCCTCGCAGGTCTTGTTCTCCTCTAATTCTGTGAATCATCCTCGTGCTGCAGAACCAACAACCTTCATCCTTTTGTTATTTGTCTGTTGTTCTAATGATGCACGAGCAGGTGCAGGGACACAGTGTGTTCCTACAATGTCTATTCACACACATCAGGCCTGCTTTAGCCCGGATCTTCCTGTGTGTACTTTGCATGTTCTCCCCGTGTCTTTGTGTGTTTTCTCCGGTTTCCTCCCTCTGCTTGAATCCGTGCAAATTGGAGTTGTGTTGACTGAAGACTCCAAATAGACCGGAGGCTTAAAACATGTGAGGGGGAGTGGTTGTTTGTCTTTGTGTGTTGGATCTGTGGTCGACTTGCAACCAGTCCAGGGTTTGTCACCCCCCCCCCCCCTGCAACACTCAAAGGATAAGCTGCACAGATAATGGACAGGTTGATGGAACTTTCCAGGCTTCATTTACCATCATTGTCACAACAAAAGAAATTACTTTCTGTGGAATTTAGGCACATTTTCAGTATTTGGTGCATCTGAGAGCTTTGTGTCTGCAGCACTGTGTCCTTGTTCATGGTTAAAGAGGTGTAACTGTATCATTGTGCCTTTGGACGGCGTCTCGGCTTGCAACCCCCTAGCCTTGAATACTGAGGAGAGGTGAGGAGATAAAGACACATTAGCATTCAGCACCTTCGCCGGTTGGCAGGAGATTCGTCTAATTGTGATTACAAATTACCCGGGTTACCTGATAGCCATTCTGGAAGTTAGCGGGGCCTGCATTGATTTTAATTAATTTTCAATGTAGGAGAGGACATTGAAACAATTCAGACTAATTACATTTTTTTTGGAGGTAATTATAAGGAAAAAGCACAAAGCTATTTGAATGCATTCTAATCAAAATGCTAAATAAACTCATTCATCCCAGTGTTTCTACAGACTTTGATTGTTAATCTCACTATTAACTCATCTGATGTTTTGGTCTTTGGTTACAGTTAATAATTATATTTAAAACATTGTTTTTGCTCCTCAATTTGGACATTTGTGGCAATTTAATCCACTGATGAAGATTGGAAATTGAGCAAATTATTTATTCAAAATGATAAAAGACTTTAAATTTACCAAACAAATGTGTTTTTCTTGCTGTAAGCTTTGTTTTACTCTTTACAGGGGGATATTTGTGCAATAAATACAGTGTGACTGTGAAAAAGCATTACAGTAAAACATTTGTGTGTTCAGAAATAGGTTGTACACACAGTGTAGTTACACACTCCCTTAAATAAAAGGTTGAAGGACTGGTCGAGGATAAAGTTTGAACACTGACCAGTAAAGATCTGAAAAAGCTGCAGGTCACAGCCAGTAAAACCAGTTGTGTTCCCTCTGTGTTCTGCACAGTGAACGTGTGACCATCAACGTTTACAGTGTCCCAATGAAGTGTCTGTGATCAACACATTAAAGTGAATATCTGCCGACTCTGTGCTTCACATTATATTCAGTAGTTATCGGAGCAGGGGCGGGCGGGGGGGGGGGGGGGCAGCACTGACTCACACAGTTGTTCCGTTTTTACTGAACCTTTTTCTTTTGTTGATATTGATTTTGACTCCAGTTTTACACTCCATGAATTTGAACCTGCACTCTTCTCTCTGACTATATGATCCCCTCGTGGTGTCTCGTTATCTTGTGGGAAAGCAGAAGAAACAAAACCTTCTGGGTAGAACAATGGCGTTTACATGTTGTTCGATGTCTTGCTCTCTTCTATCGGCCTTTCAAGCACTTGCATTACAATGTTCCAGGTGTCAATCATCGGAGAGATGTACCACACGCACATGTCAGTAGGCGTCGGAGTAATATGAACACGAAAAAGCTTGAAAATTATGAGATAAACTGTCTGAAATTGAAGGTTAACAACTACACAATAGTTTCTATTCACACAGAATCATCTTCAACCTTCTAAACTTTCTTAAACTTTCCAGGACGATGATGAAACTTGGATCTTTCTTCAGATTTAAGAGCTGTGTCTAAGTGTCGGGATTCAAAGAAAACACCTCCACCTCACGAACCCTCTCACAGGAGCAAACACACGCAGCAGGTGCACAGCAGTCACTCAAAGGGAAAGTATCCTCGGTACCTACCAACCTCCGAGGCCATCACCGTGATGTTGTGCCAGGGCATCTCCTCTCTGTCCAGAGGCTGCGTGGTCCGCACCACTCCAGTGCTCTCGTCGATTCTGAAGTACCTCTTCCCTTCTTCTTCGCTGTCCATGAAATACCTGTCGGGGGGGAAAGGAGATTAGTATCCAATGTGTCCACTTCAGGTGGATCATCTAATAAATGCAGGGGTGGACACAAAGAAGATGAGGGACAAGATGAAAGAGGAGAATCTGCAGGCTACGGTTAGCCGTTCTCGATATGCTTTAATTGACCACATTTTATTTTGTGTTTTTAAATCTGTACCACATGGGATAATGAGGATTGCAATGCTTTTAAAAGACGATCATATGTAACAACCACATTTTGCCAATATCTACTTTTCCTTTGACCTACAAATCACCAAAAATCTCAACACACACATACACAGACACACACCCTGCTGCTGACAAATAAATAAAATACAGTCTGCCCATATATAAACACAAAAGAGATGATAATCCACAATAATAACTTTTTTTCCCAACTTGTTTAAAAACAGACATATTTAATATTTGTGGTCAAAACAGTTGAAAATGAAAAACAGGGATTTTGACATTGAGACGTCCATGATAGAAATGGGTCGTCTGGTATTAGTATTCCAACTAAAATAGACTACTCATAACAAACACGTATAATATGCACAAAGTCCAAAAAGTTCTATGACCTTCGTTTCCCCCGATGCAACCAGCGTCTTTCAAGCCCGATGCCCGAACTTCAGAACACAGGCTTTCAGATAGTAGTTAGCATTCTGCAAGGCCAAGTCCAAATATATCTGATCATATCAAAGTTTGTTTCTTCAAAACTTCTGAAAGCTGCTTCTGGATGATGCAAGACACAAGTGGTCTCGCTCATCAGAGGCCGAGCAGTCGGCTTCATTAAACGCTCATCTCCATGCCGGCACTCGATGTTTCATTGGCCGTGCTTCACTTCACCAATTCTACCGAGGAGTTAGAAAAACAAATATCCATTTTCTTCCATACAAAACTATGAAACTATCAAATAACTCGCATTAAAGATCAGAAATCAAAAAGCGGTGCGGTGAAGTGAAAGAAGCCGAAGGGAATGTTCTCAACTCTTCCATCTTGAAAGCACCTCTAACGCACATACATGAAAAGAATAATCCCAGCTGCTTTTAAATGGACTCCAGTTTCTTGACAGGATGTTCTGAAGTACGCCGTTTTATAAGTCGAGCTATTATCTTCAATATTTAACGACCGAAGACGATTTGTCCTGCAGGCAGTGTTTACACTGTTGTAATGGCTTTCTAGCGATGCTGTCATCAAGCAAGGAGCGGAGCAGCCGGTGGAATACAAATCACAAATGACTTCAGCTGCACTTCTCATTACTTCAAGCACAAAATGAGCGTTGAGGTATTTTTCCTAATTCATATTTTAATGACCACTTTTCATTCTCCTGAGCATAATAGACTCTAAGTTCACTTTTTTAAATGGGTATGGAAGACGGTAATATGTATTAAGGGATTATTAATGCCAGGATCGCATTGATCTGAAATAATAAACTAATTTTTAAGCACAGGTTACTTACAAGTGTTTGTTGTCATGATTTATTAAATGTTCATAACAGCACAAAAGCTTTCAGATGTAAAAGTTATTTTATGGCTCGGCTGAAAAACATTGCAGCTACTTGTGCGTGTTGATCTGTTGTTTTGTTTATTTTAACGTTACTGCAGAGAACAACACAACGTATAAGATATTAACACATTATAACGACTATTTCTTTGAGTTGTACCCTTAGAGGTAGATTCTTATTTTATCATACATTATATATTTAACTACTAAAGATGAAAGTCGTAGTTGATACAAACAGGATGACAGAACTGTTCCTGGTGATCATGGTGATAATATGTGAGAGCAGCCAGAGGTAATGAGCCATCACAGCTTTGATTGGATATTTAGACGTCAATTCCACAGCAGCATCCGACGTGTCACTTCAATGACATGTTTATTCCAACGCCTGCATGGGCAGACTTTTGAAGATGAAAGCGAGCCCGGCTCTGATCCCGGCTGCATCCTGCATCCTCACACAGGCACGCGGAGCGGTGGCACAGCGGCACAGGGGTTCAGCTTGTTTTGTTTTGCCCATGGGTTCACGTGGATGTCGTTGAAATACCTCCCGGTGCCTTCGTCTTTGTGCCGTGAACCTCGTCAGTGATGTACTGAAGGAGTGGACGAAGAGGAGGTATCCCACCAGGAGACGAAGGGAAACCCTTTCATATGTAGATTAACGTCTTGTTTACTACAAATCTTTCACCAAGTCCTAAAATCAAAAGAAACTTCTTAACCTCACGTGTTCCTGCCATTTCAAATTGTGCATCATTAACGAAGAGGCACAGACCTCCCCTCTGTAGAGCACAGTGTTATATAATTCATGTCTGAGCTTGCTGCTGCTCGACTTTAAAGTCTCTGCACACCTATAGTCCACCCACACAGGTCCTCTCTGATTAGACCTCTCGTCAGCACAGATTGGCTTTGACTGACAGCTCCACAGCTCCACGGCTCCACTCTTGTTAATTTCGCCGCTCCCCTGGTTGACCTGTTATTACTCCTGTTGGTACACTTGTGTGACATCATCAATTCCCACTGTAGTTCCACCTGTTTTCAGCCTGACCAGGTCTCATCAGTCACAGTAATTAAAGGTAAAACCTGTGTGGGTGTGCAGAGGCTTTAAACTCTGATCCTACTCCACACAACGGGAAAACGCTTCTTATTAAAATATCATCAATACACAATCTCATGAGGAGTTTCAGTTTAAATGAACACAAGCGGTGCAGAGTTGAGCGTAATGTCATGAAACGATGAACCTGCGCAGAGCAAAGATATGAGATGAGTCCGCCGCCCGAGGCTAATATCAATCTCTCTCCAGCAGTACACAAGCATGTGTTTAGAGCGCATACAGATGTGCTAAGCTGTTGTATCGCCTCGGGTTACTTCACAGGCCTTCCCACAAAATAACAATATATTTGATGATGCAAAAAAAAGATGACATACGGGAGATTCAGGAAGACAAACATTTTTTTGGAGGCAAAAATAATCGTATAAATTGACTTAAATCTCAGTGGGCGGAACCACAGCCCCTCCGTTGTTCTGCAGCAGGAGAGATTTCACTGATTGACAGCCCAACAAAACATAAAACCTCCAAAGATCCTTAAATAAGCAGCTGAATACGAGTCAGAAATGGTCAGAACATACGATAAGTAGTTCTATTAATACAAATACATATACTGCATATATTCACCCATTTGATGAAGACTGCAAAAGTGTTTTCAACCTTTCTGGATCCTTATTAGATGACAATGTGACGTTCACTGGCTGCTGGTCACAGCTGAACAAGTGTAAAGTCCTAAAATTAGCATCAGGCCATTAGCAACCACTCTCTCTCTCTCTTTGCCCTTTTTACTTCTCCACCGACGTTACTTAACCGGACACATCTTCCAACAGCTCCGTGCAGTGATGCATAACCGATGTGACCGTGCACCTACTGAGCAGCTCTGCTTCTCACCATTTGTAATCATTTCCCTGTTGAACGCACATCTACCTTCGGCGGTGAGCGTCCTACCTGACTGGGCTGTTCCTGCTGTCGGGGTCTCGAGCCGTGACGGCGCCCACCTCCGTGCCTCTCGGTGTGTTCTCGTACACGTCCATGATGTAATAATCCATAGAGAAGACCGGGGCCTCGTCCACGTCCCCCACAGTTATTTTAAGGGTGGCGGTGTCTTTGAAGGAGCCGAGGAAGGAAAAACGAGGATCCACATGTGTGTTGGTCCCCTCGATGTGGAGCGTGTAGGTCTTCTTCCTCTCGTAGTTCAGGAGCTGGTGGGAAGAGGAACCGAGGGGACGTGTGATTAGCACAGTCATACAATGGAGTTACAATACGTTTGAACCGTGCAAGTGATAGTTTGCTGCAAATCTGCATTATCAGCCAATGTGTGTTGAGATGAAACATGGAGTTGTCATTGTTAAAAACCCATTTGTCATTTCCTTCTGCATAAATCTTGAAAAAGTCGTATTTCTCACAGCTGGCCTCCTCCTTCTTCTCCTCATTTACTGAAGCTCAGTGCATTAATGCAGATATTTTCTACAGCACCCCCAGAGGTCAAACTCCACATTTCACCTTCTGAAGTCTGGATCCAAACACCAGCAGATGTTCCCCTGCACATTATTCTCAGATATTTCCCAGAGATCTTGTTTTGTGAGTTGATGAGATCGTGTCGTTACCTTTTTGAGGCTGAGGATTCCCTCCCTCGTGTCCCGGTCGGTGGATATAGAGAACGTGTTGGCTCCCTCTGAGTTAATGATGCTGTACTTGATGTCTGCGTTGACGCCGAGGTCCTCATCATTGGCCTTGATCTTCCCCACAGGTTTCCCTACTTGAGCGGATTCAGGGACGTACAGCTGGTAATTTTCTGTGGAGGAAAAATTGACGTTTAGCCATTTAGAGAAAGTAGGATAAAAAAAAACACAGTTTTAACCACAGACTGATCTGCTCCTAATGGTTTTCTAAATGTCATCCTAAAAAAAAGAGCTTTGTTAGGCAATTTGAATGTGTCACCCTTTGTTCCGGAGGGGATGTCATTAAAATACTCTGCAGTGGTTCAATTGAAGCTAAATGCTAAGCTGAGGTAGATAGCGCGGCAGTGGAGCAGATCAAACTGGGAGGCAGACGATTATTCAGAAAATGTTGATGGTTTTGAAATAGTTTTTTTCCGCTGCAGCACGAAATGAAAAAACCCTGGACTGAGGCGGATTGTGTTTGATGAGGCACTTTCAAAGGCAAAGAAGCACAACTAAATCATTACTTACACTTATCATGGAAATGGGGAAGATTCAGTTTGCAAAACAGAGGGTTTGGATGAATGCTCGTCTAATTTAGCTAATTTAAACTGCAATATTAGACGAGTGAGCCAGACGGTAATTAAGTGTAATGCATCTTAGTGAGGAATGCTGAATGAGGGGAGGTCTCAATAATCTGTGATAAATGGGTTCACCAATATATGCATGAAAAAGCATTTAAAATAATTTGGTCTCTGCAAATAATGACATATTCAGGTGCTTCTTTTCATTGAACCAGAGATTGCAATGTGAAAAAAACATTTTATGTGCAAATGTACTGGGACCTTTGTTACTGGGGAAGCACCAATCTGACTGTTTAAGTTCCAAAACCGATTTGCCGGGGAAAGCTAGTCGGCATGATAATGTTTATTCGCGCTTGCAGATGAGTCTGGTTATTTATTCTGATTTCCATCCATTCCTGAAAGTGGCTACAAACGATTATCTAAATCGGTCTGTGTCTGGAATAGAGGTAATGATCAACAACAACTAAAGAACTTTATTCCAACACTATCTACTTTCATATGAATCTAATTCTCCCATGGGATTTTACCACTTTTCCCAGTCAACTGTTACGCTGCAGCCTTCATGATATGGAATGTGCTCCTCCCACAGGGCTCTACCTACTTTGGGGAAACTGGGGCGGGTTGTCGTTGACGTCTGTCAGCGTGATGTTGATGGTGGTGGAGCCGGAGAGGCCCCCGACCTGGCCTGCCATGTCTTTGGCTTGAATAACAACCATGTAGTGTTCCCTGGCTTCCCGGTCCATATCAGCTAAGGCAGTCCTGATGATTCCTGCACAGTGGAAGGAAAACAAACCGTTTGTTAAGGTGTCTGAGATGTTTATTTATTTATTTATATCAGCATAACACGATGAACCAGTCAGTGGGAAACGGAGACTAATAATAGTCTTCTGAGAAGGAACAAAACAAGTCAGTGGCAAAGCAAAGTGAAAATATACATCGAGATTAAGACAAAGAAATTGTTGTTGAGATGGTGGAAATAAAAAACGCTTTTCGCTGTCAAGATGTTAAGGTTTTAATATTCCTCCAACGAAACCCTCTCAGTTATGGACGACTCACAGAGTCACACTTTCCTTTAACACTGTACAAATGTGTCTCTTTCATCTTTGATTCTCATTCATCATCAAGGTAAAGCCCGACTCTTCTTTTTTCTTCTTTTATACCACGTTTAAAATGACTATATGCAACCTTGGATCGGAGCAGATTGGAACTCTTCTAAGTCGCCCATTCAATCACATTTATTACTTCAATAACACAGCAAACGCAGCCGTGAACTCTCACAACGCGAACCCGGTGATATATGGCTGCACGTCGGGCCACTGCAGAGAAACTGTGTGCACGGGTGAACTGCGACAGGGACACAAGCTAAAAGAGACACACACAGAATCTGCTTCCTGTGTTGCTGGGCGGTCGATGATTTATGGAATATAATAGGTGCATGTCTTGCTTTGTGTGTTTCTCTTTGTGTCTTTGTGTGCACGTCTGTTAGTACATATTAGTTTTGTGTGTCTGTTTCTGTGCCAGAGGGTTAATTCCCCACCTCAGCTCCTGAAAGCACATGAACACATGGAGCCTGATTTAATATGTTCCATTTGTTACATCAGTGTTCGGTGTAAATCTCCCTTTTCCCCAGAGCCAAGACCCTCTGGCTACCATTGAACTTGTGTTCCTGTGAACTTGTGAACCCTGTAATAATAACGGGCACAGTGGTAGAGCGGGAGCATCGAGACCCAGGAGGACGTGACACGGCATCGATCACCACGTGAGGTGGACTTAGCTGTTACCTCCTGTTGTAAGTGGAAATCACAGCGAGTGGCTTTGGAAAATGAATCGATTCCTTTTGTAGGATTATTTTCTGAAGTGGTTTACATTGACAAAGGAAAGAGGATAATCAAACGGTGAGTTTGAGTTCCTCGTGTCGAATCGCTCTCTCATCCTGGTTTGAGCAAAAATAAACTAATAACACTGAATCCGGGGCCGTTAGGATCATGCAGTTCAACATTTACACCACCAGATATTTCCCTTAGGAAATGGTGGAGACCAAACGCTGAGATAAAAGGAAACAAACTACCAGTCTTAGATTCTCCAGGTGGAAAAACACATGCCTCTAAATTACTGCTAATGTTTCTGTTATTGTTGGAGGTGCACTCACACCACACAGCAGGGGAGGAGCTTAAATGGTGGTAATATGAGCCCAGCATGTGAAGATAGGGAGGTTTTGCAGTTTTTATATAATTTTTGCAGTTTCACATTTGCTGGTAAATATCACAAACACATCCACAGGGTTATAGCTACATACAGCACCAACATAAAGAGAAATATGAACAGATGTGAATAAAATAACCAAGGAAGTATACAAATCCCCACTTTAACACACTTACATATGAGTTTTAACAAATGGATGTGGCTGCTGGATTCAAAGCAAACATTTTAGCAAAGTAATTACAGTGGACAAACTATTAATAATACAGGTTATATTTATACTTCACAATTAAACCGTTAAGCTCTCAATCAGACTGAGTAAATTACCTTTTGCACCCTTTATTCCATTAGTGCCTAATTTTCTAAATCAAACCTCAACAGCTTAAATTCAACAAACTTAATTTTGGAGCAAATTAATGCAATTTTCATGATTTCCTAATTTCACCGGCGAGGCAGGTATCATTGTGTTTTACAAAAGGTAATTTGGTTCTTTCTTTCTTCATGACTCTATAGAGAGAAACTAATCCACTCGCCTCGGGCAGAATAATCATTAAAAGTGGGTCAAGGAGCCGGGAAGCCGACGGTATTAAGATCCGGGGGATCGGAGGTTAAACATCATCTGTTCCACAGAGCCGAGGTCCCATCCGAGGACCCGTCACCGGTGAATCAACAAAAAGATCAAATATATTCTACACAGCATGATCCAGCAGAATGGAATCATCTAATTATCATAAACACATAAAATAAAGGAGGAAAGTGCACCAGTAGAGGAAGTTCACCTGATGTCGTATAATTCTGCAGCCAATTTAAATCAATGAATCCGCTGAGAAAACACACCTACTGATTCCTTCTCCTTTTCATATATATCTTGGAGTTGATGCTACTTCCATAAAAAAGGACAAGGACGACCGGCTAAGAAAGTAAAATGCGACAATGTCCTTAAATTCCTCCTCGAGGCGACGGAGAGATGCTGAGTGAAAGAAGTTGTGACGTAGAGAGAGTGAACAGATTCAGACCCTTTCTCCTGGAGATCCTCTCGGCTACGTCGGGCGGTTCAGGCTTGTTTAATGTACCAACTCTGATAGCGTCTACTTCTTCTGTGCTGTCATTTTGTGCGCATTAGTTCTGCTCACAAAAGAACAACCGATAAGTGGGGCAGCGAGCTACACACACACACACACAAACACACACAAGCTGATGTGTTGGAGGGCTTTATTCCAGAGGATGGCAAAGTCAATACATTAACGTTGACTGCCAGGTAGCTTCCTCTCTGTTAATGTCATTTGAAGCTGCATTTAGATTTGTTTGCTGTTAGAATATGGTTCCATAATTCATCTCCGATTCCAGATAAACGATGATCCTAATGAAATGCAGTCGACTGACCTCGATGCATTATTCCTTTCAGACGCTGAGCAGACAGCGACAGACTGCTGTGGTTGAGTTGATGAGACAGATCATCACTACACTGCCCTGATGGAAATGTCACAACCACGAGTTAAGTGCAGGTAAATAATTAACACCACTATTGGGGATGAATCGGGATTCTCTGGGATTTCAAAAGATGGCGAGATGTGTCCTATGTTTCCCATGTATAAATATCCTAACATATCTGTGTCCTTGTTGCGAGACAAATTAAATAATAAAAGCAATCGCCTGAGAACAGACATTAACGCCACATGCTCGGGGAAAGATTTCCAAAAATCAGAAGCATCTATTTGTTGCCACACTGTTTTTTTTTTTTTTCAAACGCCAGGACTCGGTGTTGTTCTGCTGCTTCTCTTGGTTTCTCAAAATGCTCAAAGCCACTTTCCTCTAATGATGCCGTCTCTGTGGGAAATCCTTCGTTATTAACTGTAGTCTTAGCATTACTTAACATGCTGTGCGGAAAGCACACAGACCTTCGCAAGTGGCCAAAGTTTCCATTAAAAACAACTCTGCGACGGATGATCTGACCTTTCACGTCTCTTATTAACCCTTTACACACGAAGGCACATCGCTCTTGAGCAATATTTCACATCAGTGGCTTCAGAAAACAATGAACACACACAGAGATTCCCACTGAAGCCACAGCAGCACGGTGGATCTGCTGTTTCTGACCAGTCGGCAAACAAAACACCAAGGAGGAAGACCGATGGGATTTTCACAAACGTACAATCACTCACCGGCTTTCTTTCTTAAATTAATTTCTTTTAACTACACCAAGAAAGGCCACAGGGGTATTCTTTGGGATGTGCCAGCACCTGAAAGGTTTGTCAGTACTTTGACAGAAGAGTCTCACCCCCTGAACTCGCTCTCCTGACCATCTCTGAGCCGAAAACACCTCCTGAGACCGAATCTCCACGGAGCTCCTCGGTTAATTTAGAAAATAATTGAGAAAGAGCAGATTCCTTGAACCTGGGTCCCATTTGACACAGTGGAGGTGGTTAGCCTCTTCCTCAACCTCCCCAGTCTATTAGAGTTGATACCATCACACTATCCACCTCTTTGTCTGGCTGGGAACTTCTAAAGGGGGACAATCTCCTGGGTGAACAAAAAGGATTATAGGAGATTACTAAGGCGCTCTTCAATCTCCAGCTTCAGGAATCTTGGTTTTTTGCCCCATCCAATACGATGTTATCCCCGTATGTCTGCACTCCTGGAGTAGGTTCTGGAGAAAAGGAAAAGAAAACCAGCAGCCGCCGTAAAAAAAATCACAGAAATAATATCTGTACACGTCTTCTTTTTGACTTTCTAACTATTCTTCTTTTCGTATATATATTGGATTACGTATCTGATGGAGAAGAATTGTCCGGAGTGCTCAAGGCTACAGTGCAGCTGATTGACAGAGTGACAGCTCCTCCATCGATCCGCCCAGCAGTGAGGCTTAATCCACCCCCCCGCAAAACATCTTGATCTGTGTCAGCTCCTTCAATAAACTCTCCCAAATCCCAGATCAGCAGAGAAATTAGCCTATTTAGGATGCAACAGGGACTTAAGGGTTGTGCAGTGCGGTGTGGCCATGCCTCTGTGTATGTGTGTGTGTGTGTGTGTGTGCACAGATGTGAGGTGGGGGGTGTTCGAGGGCATTCGACTATGGGACTCAGGAGGAACACCCTCAGAGTCTCTGCGGGTAAGTGACAGATGCACGGCAGTGATGGGAGAGACAGGAGTTATGACCCGACTATAAAAAGGATAAATGCAGCCGCGGTCGGAGATGTGCTTCTGCTGAGACACAGAAAGCTCTTATTAAATCTGCCAGGCTTGCAGTTTTGAAATTTGCAAAGCATGTAATCAAATCCATTGCAGTGAACATTCTTAACGCGGTTAGCATGACACTAAGCTCAGCACATTACAGGACTGGTTATATCTCCTAATATTGCTCAGACAAAAAAGTGACGGAGCTGCTGAAGCAGGGGAAATGTGCATCTTTACTTTTATGCTGTGTGATTTGTATTCAGTGAGCAGATCTAGGGTCAGTCTGTCAGTCTCTCTGTTGTCCTTGTGCACCTGCTCTTGGTTTTGGACCGACGTCCCCGGTCAGGTCCGACAGGAGCAGCCGGTTCTGGATCCTTCTCTAAAGGACCCCGTGCCAGGATCTGTGATTGTTGTTGGAAACTCGCTGCTTTAACGGCCTCTTAGTAAAAAGGCAACAGGAGTTTCATAGTTTGATATTTGGGTAAACACAGTTCTGTGCAGAGCCGCCTTAGACGAGTTGTTTAATATAAAGCTTGGAATTCTGGGTGAGCTATTCACGAGTAATAAAAGATTACTTACACATTTTATTTTATTGTTTATTGTGCATGTTAAGATATTAATAACTTATTATGTGGTATTGATCTTCTGACCCAACTCTGTCTGTCCTTCAAAACTATTTCTGCTAGATCACAAATTAATCTCAGCTCCATCAGTGATGAATATATTAAAGCCGGACTTGCAGAACCTGGAGGTAGAGAGGGAGTCTCCGATTGCAATGATTTGGGCTTTCCACCTGTTTTGAATGGGACATAATCAACGGGCCTCAATGTAGTGAGAAGGAAAATCAGCAGTTTTAACTAAAAACTATCATGCCTCTCTAAATTGCACCTTATGTAATGTGAAGAGACACCATCTCATTTTGAAGTTGCATTTTTGAAAACAGTATTTAGGTTCCATAACTACACACACAAGCTCTTTTGAGTATCTGCTCCTGATTGAGGACAGAACCAAACTGCAATTTGAGGAAAAGTGAAGTATCTCATCTTAACAACTTATTGCACAATCCCTCCTCTGGTGCTTATAGCATTCCTCTTTATATATTTATATTTGCACAAATAGAGTTAATTCCTTGTATGTGTAAACCTGCTTGGTAATAAAACCAGATTCTGGAATATGGACTCCAGAATCCTTATCTCCTGCAAATACTCCCACACACCGGAGCTCAATTTCATAATCAAAACCCCCCCCCCGACTCTGAAGTATACGAGGACCAAATACGACTGAGATTGTCGCTCACCTTGTGGTAGAAGTACCTTCTGTATATTACTCTACTTATCAGAGAAGGGTTTCATGTTACTCTGGCTGAATCCATCCACTTCCTGTCTGCACCCCTCATTTTACTGGATCCAGCTTCCTTGAGTTTAATTTGCTGGATCCTCTAACTTTACCAGAATCAAAGAACATTCCCAGTATCGATTCATTCTGTCTGAGAAGTTGTACATTAAACCTTTTAAATCTATTCCCGTCTTTGCTCTTGTGTTCTGCTCTTGGATTTCAGCCATTTCCTCAAAACTCATCCCGGTGAATTTCCATTTCTTAGCAAAAAGTCATGTGATTGTCAGTGTCAATCAAATGTGAGTATTTTGCCTCAGTCAGGACCTTTACTTTGACATTTGCTCCTCATCTTCTTTATTAAAGAAGCCTTGATTAATACTTGTTCAATAATGAAATCAATAAAACCAACATGCTGCCACATTCACAACTATTTCTTTTTCAGCTAGAATATCATATCCATGACTGAATCACATTTCTGCTGGAGACAAAGCAGCCGAGTTAATTAGTCAATAAAGAAATAAAACTCATTTCTAATTGAGAGCACTTTCATATTAACACGTTTGACTTTACCAATTTATTGAAAATCATGAATTTCCGAGGCCCAAATTAGGCAGAATAATAGAGACAAAAGTTACGAATATAAAACAAAGTTAATACTCATTTATGGAGATTAGCTTTAATAAAACTTATGTGAGTAATTCCAGCTTGTGTTTGGCCAGATGTGTTTTTTATATTTCTGTCATTAGAAGTCCAATAAAATTCATAGTAATTATATTAATTCGTGTCAGAAGGGTTTGGTTTAATTATGGGAAATATTCCAACTATAGGTTTTTGAAATGTTAACAAATGTACTTGTTGCTTCCAACCATATCCAGTTTCCAAGGCAATGTCAAGGACTCTCAATAAAATACAAAAGTTTACTACATGGGTAAGTTTTCACTTCATGTTTCAGTGAATGTTAAGTGTTTCAGGAAAACCCTCAAGTTTTACGTTTTCAAACAATGCTTCGGTTTTATATAATTTTTTTTTGCCTCGCAGCCATTCAGCTTCTCCAGTTAATGAAAGATATAAAATCAAAACATCTCGTATCATGATTCCCAGATGTTCCAGAGTTTAAATAAGGTCGTTAAGATACAATGTTTCAATTTCACAGCTGCAAGGCAACAAAGAATCACTAAGTAACATAATGTTGAAGGTTTCTTCACGAGGCAGCCTGTTCCATCAACGCCTTCATGTTCCAGGGTTTAATAAAAGCTTCATCCTGTGAATGTGGCTCGTTCCTCCTCCTGGTTGTCGGCAGGTTTGAGACGAAGTTATCACAAACCGAGAAGCCAGAAAGACGGGGGTTCGCTTTGTTGCTTGCCGAGGATTTGGGTCAAGTGTGAGACGCTCCTCTAGGGATTCCTCCAGTGCCATATGTTGGGGGGGGGGGGGGGCAAATGCTGCCATTACCCTCTGTCCTCCTCCCCCTTCAGCTCGTGGCTCTTGTAGAATCAGTCGCTGCTGTGTCAGGCCACCAGACCTAGGTCAAATTGAAAGGTGTTGTGTGTGTCTGGTGTGTGCTCTGGTAATCTGCTCACCACACACCAGCTCCCCGTGCTGGTGCCTCTGCAGTGTGAGCATGGTGGGAGCCAGGTGCATGTGGCTATAAGGAGGTGTGAGCAAGCTAATGCACTGGGAGACAGATGCAGGAGCAGCTTCCGCTTCCCCGGAACGCGATGCTCCAATGTGGCAGGATGCCAGCACGACTGCTCCAAGACCTCGGCTCAGCATAATGAAGATCGCCTGCTGGTACAACTTCCTCCCCTTGCTCATTTCCCACTGACCACAGGACTTCCCTGCCCTAATTTGAGGGAGGGAGGCTGGTTAGCCAGTGGCGAAAAAACAGCAGCCGACTTATATAAATGAGAATGTGTGGGAGGAGTGGCGCTGTGCAGGGAGTGCAGCTGGCTCGGCCTTCCATCACGTCCCTCCTCCCCCTCCTCTGCACCCCCCGCGCTGAATTATAATGCAGACAAGATGCAGAGTCAGCTCCAGCAAAACCAGCCACGTGATGTGTCCGACAGCCCAGTGCAGAGGAATACCATCGCGCTGGAATATTGTTTACAGTCAAAATGTGGTTTCAAAATAACTTCCAGCGACAGGAGGCTCGCGTTGCGTGAGGACGTCCAGTTTGCATCGCTTCAGCTTCACCGCACCGCAGAGAGAGAGAGAGAACCTTCTCCCAGGAGGTGAAGTCAAAATATTCAGCAATTCATTTGTGCTGCTCATTCAGCAAAGACTTCATGTTTTACATGGGCGGCAAAGTCTCACAGGGGCCAATAGTTGTTCCCGACAGCGATGAATCAATTCATACAAGTGGATTGTGTTGTTCACGTTAACCGGCAGCAGCAGCCGAGGTGAGCAGGCAAACACTCAGACTCACGCTCACGTTGGAAAGACAAAGAGAAACAAACAGATACTCGCTCGCTGCACATTTTTTTGTCTTGCACTTTAAAGGGTTTATTAAGAATTAATAGATCTAATAGCGGACCCGGACACAAAGGAAGATGGATTCTAAAAACCCTGAGTACTGCCCGTTATGGCTTTCTCCTCTAAGACGGCAGGAAACAATGGTTTTATCCGAAGACGTGTCCACAAATGTCTCCTCTGACCCCTGAGGAGTTAGTTGCACAGAGTGGGTTGCGTGCTCCACACCACAGAGGTTTCTATGAGCAGTCCCTGACTCTACTGTGGCTGCTGGAGCTTTTATGACGTCTGACGTGCTGCAGTAACAGAACAGGATGTCGGTGCTGAGAGAAACACATGCTGGACAGATTTACACGTCGCTTTAGGAGATCAACAGCAAAAATCAGGAGAAAGTTACTGCCCCACATTTACAATCACAGCTGCAGTCTACGAGTACTCACTAAAATGCGTGTAATCATAACCACACACCTGTTTTGGGGTCAACGGAGAAATATGGCTGTCCTTGTAGAATACTGTACACGATCCTGGCGCTGTTCCCGTAGGTGGGGTCGTCGGCGTCCAGCGCGACGACCTGCCACACAGACGTGCCTGAAAGAAAAGAAAACATCACAAATGATTCCCTGGAAATCGCTCTCTCTCTTCCAAGTGATGCAATTTTACCGTATAAAGGAAATGTTTAAAAAAATCCAATCCAATAAATCGTGATTTCAGGTCCAAGGAGGATTTCTGTGCACAAAATCTACAGCAGCTTTAAGATGAATCAACACATTTTATCTTAACAACTAACGACAACACAAACCTGCAGACACACTATGCTTTAGCGACTGGTGTTAGATATATCATGGTGCTTACGTACCGAGGTGACATGTTGCCCTCGTGTAAACATCAGATTTCATCAGTGGCAACATGATGAAGCCTCCATTAAAAATCACATTATTTAATAATTACATGTAATTATGGAGTTTTGTGTACAAGCTAATTACAATGTGCAATGACCTAAGTATAATGAAAGATCATCTCTGGACATTTTACATTGAAGTTTTCGCTTTAAATGGGAAAATGCTTCAAGTCCAAGTTGTGTCTTTGCAAAAAAACACGACAACATCGACAAATGATCTAGAAACTTGCAGCCATGGCTCATTATTTACAGTGTTATTGAAAAATACTGTGTACGAACCTCTGAGGCTCAATTTAACACATCAAGTGTTGCTCAAACAGCATTACAGGCTCCATTAACCCATTCTAATTGCACAATGAGTGCATTGCAATTGCACTACAAGCTTATATAATGGATTAGTATATGTAGGAATCCACAGTGTGGTAATGTTAGGAGACATGTATTTTGGGGGCCTGTAAATCTTCTGGACATGTGAGTCGCTGTTTTCCCTTTTGGGGATTAAACTAAATTAAAATGATGTGAAACCTGCTCCACTGTGTCCCGAGAGGTTTTGACTTTATTTTAAATATTTTTTTCGTGGGGGGACCTGAAGGAGCAGAGGGAGATGCCAGCCCATAATGAGCCGTGTGCTCCACAGTATGCTCCGGCAGTTTGAATCTCCATCGAACCTCGAAGCAGAGAAGTGCAGAGGGAATCATTTCAACTTAATCATCTTCTGGGTTTGATTTGGAGGCTGCACCGGTTCCGAGTCATCTGTCCGGGTGAGCTCGTTAGTCAGAGATTCAGTTAATTGGTCTGTCGTCACATCTTAACTATGACATTGTGTGTCACCTTCTTTTTTTTTTTATCAGTAACATTTCATATTAATTTGAATCTCAGGGAACAGACACATTCTTCTAAGAGATGCTATGCCCTTCAACTTGAGTATTCAAGCTCTTTATTTGTGTAACAATTGAGGTGATGGTGCATCTTCAACAGGTCTGATGGTTCAAGACGTTGAAGGCTGAGCTCTCATGAGTCTCCAAGCAAAATCTGTTTCATAAACTCAATAAGACTCGGCTGGGAGTTTGTTCTCAGGTGTATAAAGGGTGAGGGTTGTACCACAGACTTCTGTGACCATGATTAGTCAAAGGTTCTCACAAAGGGACGACAATCTATCAACACTATTCTGTCTCGTAAGAAGTAGCTTGGAATCTCGGTTGATGCTGTCATTATTGAATATTAAACAAATATTTGTTTTCCTCTAACACCCAACATGTACATTAACTATGATTATATATATGGACCCTGCAGGAACAGAGATAAACTCTTTGTGTTTAGTTTGAAAGGTTCAAAGTCTTTAGGATTCATTCACCTCGAGGTTGAAACCGACGACTTTTGGAAAATAATCCCACAAACATCAAATAATGGGAAATTACAAACTTTCTTGCAAAAAACATGAAATTTAACATGGTTCTACTTTGACAGATCCTCCTCTTTATTATAAACCGTGTCACATCCTGTGAATCATCGACTCTCACCAGCTCCTTCAGGTTTCAATCCATCTATCCTCTCTGACCTCGGTGAACTCAGCGCCATGACCACGGAGCAGAATGGACTCTTTACTGGGATCAAGGCTGGTGACAGATAGTGTTCTTGTGTTCGTCCCTCAGTCGGAGCCACAGGACGTTTCATCTCCGCTTTCATTCAGTGTTGAAAAGAAGATAAAGTTCTTCCTCGCTAACGAAGCAGCATCATGTCTGAGATCTGTGCCTCGGACTCAATGAGCTGGAATAAGACGTCGTGTTAACGGGAGAAAAGACGTCGATACGTGGACAAGTGGTTCTTCAGAAATGAAAAACAGACTTTCATTTTGAAAGCAAAACAAAGTGTGTAATAAGATCATTTTAGAAAATATGGGCGTGTGGGGGGGAATGAAACCCAATTGATCTGTGTTGTGTGATGGATGGCAGCGTCTTCCTTAGAGGAGAACCGGGGGAGATAAATAAATAAACCCTGGATCTCCATTTGAATTCATTTGCAGGGGGTTCGACTCTTATCCACGTGTAATATCCATTATTCATAATTTATTATCTAAACAAGCCGCCCCCATCAAACAGAGATTCTCCCAGAGGTGGAATAGTTGACAGGAAAAGCAGAGGCACTATCTCCAGCACGGCCAGTCACTCCAGTTCATCAACTGGGACGCATACAACGGTGCTGCACTGACAGAAGTTTTTTTTCCAAAATGTCTGATCACCAGGCACGTGTCCAGCTGATCAATTCAAACAGGGGAGGGGGGGGGGGACATCACAGCCAATTAGCTGCCACACTCCCAGTCAGCCCCCTTCCTGCACTTGGGAGCACCAGTATTGATGAATGCTGGGGGATTAGTGCTGTGGAGTGTGAGGACAGCTGATTGTTACAGCCGATTTGACGCCGCAGACACCGAACCGAGAAGGAGTTCCTCTAATGGGCACCAGCAGAAGAGGGGGGGCGGGGGGGCAGGGGGGAAGGGCTAATTATTTCCCCCTTCACAGTCCTTGATTTCCTCCCACGGGTCATCAGCGCTGATTGATTCTTTTTGGTGCAACCCACGAGAAAGTTTGCAGCCGACACGGAAACTTTTGAAACTATCCGCCTGTCAATCCACCGATTACTTCACTTTTTAAAATAACCAGACGCACCTCTCGTGATCTTCAGCTCCATGGGGGGGGTAATAGTGTTATGAGCCATTTAATAACAGGAAGACATGTTTCTGTATTACAGTGGCAACAACACCACTGAAAATATCATATTCACACGCTGCACTCCCAGAACAAATTAAGACACACACTTGACACATCCAACTTAGAAACCAACACACCCTCTGCTAGAGCTGTATGTGTGTCAGGCCTGTGCGCCGATGAATATTCATGAGCGCAGCCAGGGAGATATCGACTGTTTATAAAGGGGGCGCCTACAGGTCTATTGGGGTTTGCATATCTAATCGGGCTTCGCACATTTACATCTTCTCTCTGCCTTTCGTTTATTCTTTAATAACTACTTCTACTTCCTTTTCAGCAGCTGACGGGATTATTTCACACACACACACACACACACACACACACACACAGGGATATAAATTGAATGTTTTCACCAAGCTGTTGAGCGCCACAGATTCACTATCTTCTAGAGCAGTGGAGGTAAGAAATCCCAGTGACAGCAGTTTGGCCACCGCTTTGGACAACAACCTGTGTGTTTTCAGGAGGATCTGTGAAATATTTGAGTTTTTTAGTTTTGAGCTACTGCTCTGAGACGGGTGGAGACGGGTGGCTTCTGTTCACCCGAGCTAAAAACAGAACAGCAGAAGAAAAGAAAATGAAAGATACATGGCTGCTTGCATGAGGCCGGGCAGCGGCTGTCTCTCCGAGGAGGTGGAAGGAGGCTTTTCTCTCCACCGCGATGTGGAGGACTCCACCGTCCTCCCCGTGGCAGAGGGGATTGCTGTGGAGGAACTATTGAGTGCTTTATAAAGACCTGCCCACCCGGGGAAACCGCCACAGCCCCGCAAAACAAAGATGAAATACAGGACCCGGCGGGCTTACTGGAGATCAGCCATTCTGCAGAGCACCATCACAGGAGGGACAAACCAGTGCTGCTCAGGTTAATAACATGTTTGATCCCTGTGTGCACCACTAATACCTTCTTTAGAAACATCCGGCTGCTGCTCTATCTCATGAGTTCACACGTAAGCGTGCCCAGGATGTAGAGTCGCAGGTCTGGCTACAATGACTTTGTTATAAACATTGGAGAATATCTAAGAATCGATAAGAGAACAACACTCAACCAGTTCAATTAAAGGCAGAATGAGGAAAGCGATCATCTGAGGGTCCGTTCACACTGCACCAGTACTCACCCACTTCAGACATCTCAGGCACCGACGCCTCGAAGGGTCCATCTGGAAATTTGGGTGCATTGTCATTGATGTCTTGCACTTTGATGATGAATTCGGACTTTGGTTCCAGGGCCTCCTCTGTGTAGCGGTCCAGGGCCTGTGCATGTAGGACGTAATGCGATTTCCTCTCCCGGTCCAGGCTCTTAGTGGCGTGAATATCTCCTGTCACCTCGTCAATGACAAATATCGTCCCGGCTCCCTCGCCGCTCAGGATGTACCGGACGGACCCGTCACCTTTATCCGAGTTCGAGTGAAGCTGGGAGGGAAACACCACAGAGAGAGAGAGGGAGAGAGAGAGGGGGGGGGGGGTGAGTACAGAGCAAACATAACTTCTGAGGGTTGTTTTTGATTCACGGTTTCAGAAGATGATTCGTGGCTTTTACATTTAAATTGGTTGTAGTGAACTGGTGGGAAACAGCTGCAGGTGAAAGGACTTAGACTCTATTTATGTTCATACAAGTGGTGGACTCGTTATCATAAAAGGTAATGATAGGTTTATTTTAAATAGCTACAATAAAAGCATCAAACATTATCTTGTTTGAGCCTGTATTTTTTTTTTAACCTCATTTCATATTTAACATCTTTTGGATCAATATTTAGCTTCACATCAACATTTATGTTTCAGTTGCAACCTGATTCCAGACGAAAACATTACAGACATTTCGATAACGTTATACTTTACAAGTTCATTTCTGAGAAAATAAAATTGCAGTTTTAAAAGTAATGTTCTTTAAAGATGTGGTATCAGATGTGCACACTCGCCAAAGCCCGACCCGGCATTGTCAGCACTGTTAGCATCAAGTTTATCTCCTATACCCTGATATGATCTACAAAGTGGATTTAAAATATGCTATAGTTTCTATAGAACTCTCCTTTGCAGCAGTACTGTGATGCTCAAACTATTCTTCAGCTTCAAAAAACTCCCAACATCCAAATCCGACATCCCTATATTGAATATTCTGCTCTGAGGCTCGACTGTACCCGCGCATCGCAGAAGAAATGCATCTTTGGAGATTAAAGTTTCGGGGGTAAATCCTTACAAGACGGTTAAAGATGGCAGAGCGCTGCCTTGGTTCTCACCAGGCGAGGGAGGAATAAAGGACAAACCCAGCCACTTGTTCAGCCATAATTGATACCGAGAGGATTAGGACTTTCATGGCAATCGCTCAGCTGGGGATGCAGTTTTTAAACTTTCAAAAGTATTTAACAATACCAACGGAATCGGGAAACCAGGGCACCACCAGCGTTTGAACAATTTCATTTTCACCCATGAATAAAACATGTGGAGAAATACTGTGGTTTTTTTTTCAGCGCTGAACACAACAGATCCATTTTCACTGTGCACACGCAACACTTTACATACCGGTGGCTTTTTGTGCTTCATATTTGTAGGTGTACATCAATGAGCTGTGAACATAACCTTTGAATAGCGTTGTGTCTCCAGCAGGATTTTATGCAATGCACGTGCAGCAGATGAATAATTTATCGCTTGCATGTAGCTGATATGTTCTTTCTCCCTTTATGATATAAATATGTGCGGATGATCATGGAAGACTTTTGTTAGCAAAGCACCCAGATGTATCGGGGGAGGAGAACAAGGTTAAATGAAGTAAAATGAAAACTCTTATTTTTTCTGTTGAATGCCAATTTGTTTATATACAGTAAAATGTTCATCTGAGGGCATTTCCACAAGTTTTCATGACATTGTTTACATCTTATCTGGGTAATATTGGTGTGTGATGTTTGCGTGTTGTCAATTAGGCGATTGTATTTGTCCACTTTCTGGAATAAAGTGTTTAGAGAAACATGGTATTTCTGTTAGAACAAAGAAAATTAATTAACCAGTTCATTTAAACAAGCTCTCACATGTTATGTGTTCAGAAAAGTCTGCATCAAACAAGGAAGGTGTGAAAAAAACAAGAAAACTTTACAGAAGCCAAATGATCTGTTAACTGACTGTAGGTGATTTCAAACTGGGTAGATCAAAACAAAATGATCATGTAAAAATATAAACAGCAGCTACAGGTTGAGCCAAATCTTTCAAAAATATTCACATTAAATTAAAAAATATGTTTTTGTCGTGTAATAAATTGCAGCCGTCCTCCTTTATGTGAGTCAATGTTTTACATCCAACCCACTTTCTAAATCCTCAGCCGTAGATGTGCCGTTTCAACAAAGCCTAATAAGTCAACAGAAATAGTAACTGAATTAATCTGGTGATTCATGATATGTGGATATTGAGCGATAATATCTTTCTCCATCTAAATTACACATAATGATTTAGATGCTGTTTTCCTGTACAAAACACAACTGGCACACCCCCCACGGCGACTCGTTCATGAATCCATCTGAGCGGCCAGTCACTGAACTGGGACACAGTCTACTTTTACACTAACCCAAATTTAGAATCAATTAATCACCATGTTGCCCGGCTTTATTTAGACCATTAACCGCTGAGCCTTTTATCGACCGAGGAGCGTTACACGTTGTGTTTCTTCCTTTCTGTCCGTTTGTTACATAATTAAACGTGATGTCAGCCTCGGCCAATTCTTCACCCGACCTCCATCACGCAGCTGAGACACGACATGAAGAGAAAACGTGTATACCTATAAAGTCCATTAGGAGCCATGTGCAGTGGAAGGACTCATTGAAGTAGCTGGTGTTGCCTCACCGACCCACCGGCTCCGCTCCCAACAGCCAGGGTGGATTCTCCATTCATTTAATATTGAGTAAAACCAAGGACGTTTATATTTATACAATTTTTTTAATTTGAAATGAAATGCAAAGCCATACACAGAGACACACGTTACCTAACAGGTTGAACACCCAAGGTCCTCGGGCCGCGTCTAATCAAAGCCTGGACTCGCAGATAAATGATTGATTAGAAAGCCTCTGTTGATTGCAAGGCTTGATGAGAGCAGACCGTCCTCTGCGTGGAAAATATCAAGCCTGTAATTACACCAGGAGTCAAAGATCCTGTTGAATCAGGTAGTTAATCAGCTGCTGCATTGAAGCAAAAGGAAACACGGCCACCAAGAGGAAGGAATCAGGCCGTGTTTGCAGATATCTGTGACCTCCGGCCAAATTACTGTGTTGACACGGCTCGGACTGGTTTCTGCACCAGGGAAATATCGGTTCAAATAGTTTGATGGTCTGAAAATGCCTATGAAACTGAATCATTTCAGTACAGAGAGTAGAAGTCAGTACGTGAGGGCAGTTAGCTTCCACAGCCACGAGGAGGATGACTCCACTTCAGTCCGGCAGCGCTCTGAGAGCCGCGACCCGTAAATGGGATTCTGCCTCCGGTCAGAGTTCTAATTCAGCCGATGTCTTCCTCCGCGAGAGCCGATAAATCAAGATCGGCAAAGTGCGAAGCAATGATGCATATGGCGACTGCTGCCTGCCCAAATCTATGGGTGATAAAAGTGTCAACAGGTTGCGCGCCATTACACAAACATCCCGGGCTGAACGAGCAGCAGAGAGCGGAACAGTATGAAGATACAGGAGGTTGGAATGAGGGAGGAGCTACTGAGCGATAAGGATGCAGCTGGGTCACCAGTGTTCCCAGGTGGAGCTGCTGGGTTATTGTAATAATAATAATAATTCAATAACACTATGTTGTGGTCCGTTGTGTTGTCACGATAGACAAACTATGTCCAGCCTTCATCATGTAGCTCTCGCCGGTTTAAAATCTTGTCAAATCAAAACTATGCAACTTTCTTTTCTTGGAATAGCAGCTTCAGAAACAGTCTGATATTTGTCTGTGAATATGGAGAATGTCTCCTCTCTGATTCCAGCTGCTCACCCTGAACGCCTGGTCTGAGTAACCTTCGTGAGTGGGTACGAGGTTGAAGAGTAAAGCTGAGTTCATCTCTAATATTCAGAAGGAAACTTTTTAAAACATGAAGGATTCTAAACAGAGTTTGGTTGATTTGTTACAGCTGCAGCTCCTCTGGTTAAGGAAGCAGAGGATCATGGGTAATATCCATTTTCAGCCAGTGGGACTATTCAATCAGGGTTTTATCTCTACACCAAAACATATAAATCATTTGGAAGGACAGAATGAATCACAACAATGGTTACATATTGTTTCTGTTAGTAATTATTCCATGTATTTATCTATTAGCTGTCTTGCATGATGTTTATTGTTTATTGATGAATTGATTTCAAGGAACATGTATGTGCCGAATGTAAACCCTCCGGAATGAGCTGGTTTATGATCTGATCTTCATAAGCAGACAATCACAACGTGCTGGTGACATTAACAACACAATTATAATCTTCCTTATTGAACGGACCTGAACCTCTGCAGTGCTGCAGAACCTTTGGATTTAATAACAGTCTGAATCTCCTCTGGCAGCGATAACCTCACAGGAGAGCTGGAGCTCGCTGCAGATCCGATCTGCACAGTGTTCCAGAGGAATTGGAACATTCCTCCTGTGGAGCAGCTCCAGCTCAGACCCTCTCTGATGGTATTTACTGTGAACGGCTCTCTGAGGTCACTCTCTAGTTTCTTTATTGGGTTCAGGCTCAGGGTTTGATAGGGTCACCCCCGAAAGGCGGGTTCCTTTTGTTAGAAATCATTCTGTATTACATTTATTTCAATGTTTACTACAGCATAAATCTGAGAATTGATTTCTCCCCGTGATGATGAACAGCAGCCCAGGTCCAGAGGAAGCAGACTAGCCCCACATCACGAGGCTCCTTCCATCCCACCGCCTGATCTGGATGATTTTTTCATTTACTCTACACAAACTATTCAACTCTAGTTTCATCAATCCACGGTTTCATTGTCGAGGGTTAAGTTGACACATACGTGACGTGAGACATGATGGCATCAACCAGCTCCAGTTATTATTATTATCTTGAGCCTGAAGTTGCTGCTCGGCTGTTTCTAACCTCACTGAGCGTTTCTGCGTGAGGCCTTTGGAGTCATCTTAACAGGACGCCCACTTCCAGGGAGAGAAGCCACAGACCAAAATCCTTTTTTTTTCTCCTTTTATTCCGAGCTCGTCTCTGTAACTGTGGACTGATGAATATTTAAACACGTTGAAATCACTTCCAGCTTTATGCAAATCAACACTTCTTGGTCACGAGTCTTGGTTCGCGAGATTTCTGTGTGAGGAAGTTTTTCACGTCAGCAGTTGCTTGTAAAAGTCGATAACGCTCTGATATAGACCTTCTATCGTTAATTATCTATTTCCACCCACTGCATATTATATATTAAAACGTATCAATTTGATCCAGATAATGTGCGCTGCCAGTATTTTCTATAGGACCCCGGCTCCTCAGCAGCACTTTGCACATGTGCTCAGCTCGCAGTCAGTTATTACCGGCACTCAGAGCCATGAGTCACAAATTGAACTTCATTGTTCGGTCGGAGGTTGTGTCAATCAGACAACTTGGTCACTGCCTTGAGATTCTCTGACAATAAACTGATGTAGAATCTATAATCTTCGTAGAAGGCAACATAACCTTATGGCAGCTTCACCGTATTTTATCATCGATTGATTATCTGGTCAAAAACAATATCTGTGGATGTCATGTTGGGATTTAGCACAAATACTTTCCACCATATATTTATAGAAGATCCATACATCCAACGGTCAACTCCATCACTCAAGCCTACAGACAATGGAGTCTCCAATTATCCAGTAAAATAACGAATAGTAAATATAAGGGTAAAGACAAGAAGCTGAGGTATTGATACAAGTTTATAGATCTAATATTGATAGATACTTGATATACTCCCCCGGCTGTGAGCAGAGCGCTCTGATGTTCACTGACCATCTGTGACTGTTGGATGCCAGAGGACAGCAGAGAGATGAGAGGGGGGGGGGGGACCTCAGTCGTGGCTGTGTTTTTTGTGTGTGTGTGTGTGTGGGGGGGGGGGGGGTTATACTTAACTACTTTATTCAAAGCCGATATGAACAGAAAAAGGCTCCGGGTGAATTTCTGTCACATGATTTTAAACACGAGGCTCAATTTCTCTGCTGCTGCTGCGTTTTTCAGCTCCGGGATATTTTATTTATACTTCATTAATTTTGATCATACAGAAAATATAATGACTCTCCCGCCTGTAGTAGGTAGTGTGCGGTAAATTTGTTAATCTGCAGATATGAGCTTTAGGATCAGGACCAGTGTCCGGCCAATATACAATCGACGAAGAATGGAAATATCTGATGAAGGTGAATTAGGACCTCGGCCACCGAGTTGTTTTGTCGTCTCCCCCCCCCCCCCCCCCCCACAGACTTAGAGGAATCCTTTCCCTCCACAAGATATCACAACAAGGGATTGTCTTTTATCTCCCGGTCTCACGGGCGACTTTATTAAAGACTAGTGGAAGAGATGACTGGCATGTGGCTGGCGGCTGGCAGCTGGCAATGCATTTCGAAGGACTTTAAAGAGATCAGCAGAGTCTGGGGGCTTTAGAGTCGCCGGCGGGAAAAAAAAAACACACACCACAATCTGAAGGTGAACCTCACTTATAATTCCATCACATCGCCCAGAGGAGCAGCTGGATCCTGACTTTGTTTTGTCAGCAACCTGCGTGGCTTCGGTGTTTTTCTTGCTCCGTGTGCTCATTGTGTGAAAAGTGGCCTTAAACTGTGTTCACAAGCTAATTGGTGCTTACAGCCCAAGTTTATCTTGGGCTGTGTTGTACCCCTTGTCAGGTGTCTAAGTCAATTAGGAGGAGAGAGAGGAGATTTGAGGAGGAGAAGAATCCTTTTAACCCGAGAGAAATCCACCGACCCGGCGCTGCAACATTTAACTGGTGGATTCTACCTGGGAGCCGGTGCTGGGTAAATATAATACAGCTGCAGGGTCAGACCAGTGGAATCTGACCAGAGCTGAAACATGTGATTATAGCTAGTTTCACATCCAGGGAGTCAGAGTTGATGGAAAATTATATATATTGAGAGTGGAATTCACACTGATATGAATAAGTAAATGTACCTTTACTACAAAATGATCAGAGTACAACATAACAAGGTTTAAAAATAATATAAATACATGCTACTATCAAAATAAACTAGTACGTACAATTTTCTTTTGATTGTTTTCATATAAGCCATTACCAGTTTCTACTGCATCATGCACATATATTTAATATTTAATATGTGAAATGATCTCAGCAAGCTGCCACCCATTGGAAATGAGCTGCCCACTAGAGTCATTAGATATTTATGTTTTCAGTAACTTTGAATGTCTAAGTTAGTAAATACAGATTTAAAATGGGATGTTATTATTATTACCAACTTATAAATATGGCTAAGTTGGTTAACTAGTTAATATTAATACATAAATTATCACAAATGAATTATCTATATTGGAATTTAAGAATTTTTAATGAAGTACTGCTTCATTTTGTTAATGTTTAAGCCTCATTTAAATAAATTAACTGAATTAAACTGGATCAAATATCAGCACGTGATGACTAATTTACATAATCACCACAGAACCTGTTCACCAGTCAGCAGCCGAAACATTCAACTCTTTTCAGCGGCCAGAAAAAACAATATGCAGCAGCTTTAACTCCTGATTTAGTCATAACACTCGTGCCAGTTGCTCAGTCCCTGCCAAATCCATTTGTTTTCCTGCTGCACACAGACGGAGCGGTCTGACCACACGGAGCCTGATCATCATCCAAACAGCTCAGAAGAGGCTGCAGCTCAAATAGACTCGTGTCCCTTTGCAGGTCAGAGGCAAGAGAACTCCTGAAACTGCTGGAGAACTTCAACAGAGCAGGGAAAATACTACTTCAGGACTACATGACGTGTAACACAACCTTCCTGATTACACACAGGCCCCCCCCAGCTGCAGACACACACTCTGCTGAGTGCCATCCTGATGCATTATTAGCTGCTACACAACTTGACCTTCATCTATTTTGCACCTCCACTTGTTTTTCGCTCCTTAAATGGTTTTGTCCTTTGCGTCGTGCAGATCCTGATAATGTATGTGCCTGGTTGGACTGCATTACTGCTGAATGCCCTTTGGAATCGCTCGGCTGTGTTCACCGCTCAGATCCACATAATGTATGTGCCTTGCCAACCCCGTCTGCTCGGAGAGGACGCCGCGGTTATGTCCACTCATTACGATCTGTGTGTGTGTGTTTACTACACGTTTGTCTAGTTGGTGCACGTTTCTTCTTAGGGCTGACGTGCACTGATCTCCTGCAGCCCCGTGCACACGCTACAAATAGCCTCTCTTTGTTTATCTGCGTGTTCTGGGTTCTGCTCTCACAGCTTCCGCAGTCAGACCAGGCAGCAGGCGGACGAGCTGCGGTGACATTTTACTTTCAGTTGTTTTCCTCCTGAAAGATTCATCAGAGCTGCATCACTGTGATGTTGGACCGAGGCCTCGCAGACGCTCAGCTGGCGGAGGGAGTCGGGGAGAGGAGGGTTTACTCCATCAACAGTGTGCAGGGCGAGGGGAGCGGGGGGGAGAAGGAGCGATGAGCAGAAGACGTGCCCGAGCTGATGATCAGTGCCTTGGCTTCATATTTGCAATTAGTGAAGGGGGGGTGGGTTCGTGTTTTTTTTTTTGATTAAATCTCAGCTCTTACACTTCACTCGAGAGGACTTAATCACTTTTTATGTGGGCATGCCTGATTGTCTGATTATCACCACATATCACCAATCAACTCCTCTGAGCACCCTCTTCTCCTCCATTGATTTGTTACAGTCACAGTAAACCCTGATGATGGAACGCCAGCCTAATGACCATACATCAACAGACAGTGATGAGGGGGAGAGCCGGAGACGTGCCACTGATGCACATCACAGAGATCCGCCCTAATAGTTGTCCTCTACTTTGACATCTGCAGAAGAGGAAGGGGGGGGGGGGGGGGGGGACGTGGAATGAATTGTAGTCTTCCCAGCAGGATGGTTGACTTCTTGATGTACACTAATGAGATTATTAGGGTTTGCGGATGCGACTCTCGACACTGGTTTTAATGGCTCTGCCTCTAACTGCTGCTGAAATGTAACATTAGTGTGAGACGGGCATGAGAGCGTCGGCTGATGGGCTTTGGGAAAACATGACGTTCCTGCCAGCGAGCGGGGGGGGGAGGTTTAGTCTCAAGTGTCTGAACGGCGCTAATTTGTTTGAACATTCCAGTCCGAAGACAGAGGAACGCACTTTGGAAATGACGCACGTTCCTGAACAAACAACGCATGTGTGTGTGTGTGTGTGTGTGTGTGTGTTTTTATCCTGCGGTTGTGGGAGTGAAGGATGTTAAACTATTATTCACCTGGCTCAGCTTTGTGGTTTCTCCTCCTTTGTTTCGGAGAAGTGTGACTGCATCAAGGACGCAGCAGCACAGAAACGTTTCTATCCTCTGACCGAACATTCCTCAGGGATTCATTCTGATAGTTAGTCTTTGTTTAAAGATTCAAGTCTGCAGCTTCTTCTCTACGAGGTAGTAAAATGTCTTTCAGCAGATGTTTTGGTTTAAAAATCACCAATTTCACTGTTTGGTCCCGATAGTGGCAAAACCATTATCGATTAGCCAATAAGCCATTTATCTGTCAACCAGTATGAACCTCACATATCAGTACAGGCCTTTAATACAACTCATAGTTACTTATACTACATAGTTATACTCTGTCTTATTACAATTAACGGTTAAATTGTGGCATATCAAGACTCAATGACTTTTCTTTGACATAATGGTTTTGGGTTTGTTATATATTATATATTATATATTATATACTCAATATGAATAACTGCCTTGATGATACATATCAAATTATTATTTATTTCTACTTTAGATTAGATTTTTGCTCCTGGTGAAGGTTTTAAACTCCTCATGAGCAGAGAACTTTGTTTCCAGATGTAGCTGCAGATGTTCTCAAGTGCTAAACTCCCCTGTATGATAATTGTCCAGTTCTGAACAGCAGCCTCAAGAAATCTTTAAAACTCGAACGCGACTAAAACCAGAAAACATGGAGTAAATAAATCTGTTTGCAGCCTCTTAAATGAGAGGATTCACTTTTGTTTTTCTGTTCCAACATAATTCTGAACAGAATTTCCTCCGTTTTTCGGACTGACAGGGTGAATTAGCATAAAGCGTGGAGGTGAATCATTAATTCACTGTGTTAAGTGTTCCTGCTTCTCTGTCGGCCTTGAAACTGCATCGCTCTAAAAATACCACCTGCCTGTGTTAACGCTTCCTCAGCACGTTGCACGGAGCGCACGCCTCAGATCCGGTGTCTTCTCTACGTGATCTGTTGCTTGTGGTCACTCGATGTTTCCAGAAGGTCGATACTGACCTTGACTCTTTCAGAGGTGCAGCTGATTGGATGGATCGGCCTTTCTTATGTAAGCAACAGAGGGGCCAATGATTTGTGGATTTTATGCTGGAATACTACGAGTAATAAAGTATTTTATTCTTCTGTGCTGTATTTACACTGTATGCATTTAATGTTTCTGCCCCTGTGTGATTGCATGAGTGCTGAGGATTTTATAGACTATTTTGCAGCACAGCATCCTCTTGCAATCTGAAGACAAGGCTTTGAGCTCGGGGAAAGTGCCACAGGCTTTGCTAAGTATTTTCCTTAATTACCACATTAATCAAAAGAGTAATTAAACGAGAGCTTCGCTTGTAGGCCCACATGTAAACAATGACACTCTTCCTCACATATGTGCACATCTCATTTTTCCCCATTGGTTTGTATTCCCACCGTTTTTCGGATGCTCCACTTTCTAAAAACCTTGTATTTCATGTGACACCAGAGTGGTTTAGAACTGAGAAGAATCCAGTTTGCACTTCAGCTCTGCTTTTTTGTTTCATCCTCCTCTCCCACTGTTGAGTTATTACTGTAAATACAACCAGACAGTTGCCTGATTCTGTCACAGCACAATCCATTTTTAGATGCGAGAATAAAACATCCGGATTCCTTTTCTTAGAGGTTGACACTTTGCTCTGTAAATGAACACAGGATGAGACGAGAGGATTGTTCCTCCTGGTGTGACGCACCCGTTCTATCAGATCCCACGATATCTTAGCAGAAACCAGGAGATGGTTCGATTCGTGGGTTTCTGACCGAGGATCTGGTTCCGTTCAACAAACAGCTGCAGACACTTCACTGTAGCTCTACACTCAGGGAGAGTTTGGCGGATTTGCATGCGTCTTCTGAAAATTACAATCCTGTCTGTAACCTGCCTGGAATCCCGTCAGAGCACCAGGCTGAGCTGACTGACGTGGAGACATCCACACCTCCCATTGGGAGAGCGGGTTGTCTCCTGTCTGGTATCTGGACGAGCCCTGTCCCCTGCCGAGCATTTGCGTCTCACTCATGCACGAAGCTGTCATTTCCCCAATGCATCCGCCCCCCCCAGTAAGGTGTCACTGGGGATTATGGTGCCACCTCGGGGGGATTAAACATGTTCTTGACAGACTGGCCGCTTCACTTATCCCCAGAAGTTCCTTTATGCGAGAGGATCGGTGAAAAGTGCACGGAGCCTTCACATGTCTTATATACTGTGGTATGGAAGTGTCGTGTTTGACCTTGCAAAGCCACAATTAGAATTCTATTTCAAAACTTCATATCTTATCATGACAAGTCTGTTTTTTTTAATTTTTCTGATGAAAGCAATTATCCCTGTAGTGGTGATGTCCATTTGCAGCTCGCTAATGTCCAGAGTTTTTAATCAAGCAGAGGGAGGACGTACAAAAACAATACAGAGCAGTATGAGCAGAATGCATTAATGATCCTCCTCCTCCTCCTCCTCCTCCTCCTCTCCTGTCTTCGTCTAATTAAGGGTCATTCTGTCTCCTGGCCACATTAGGACACAGCACACCAGTCCCAACCCACATAATTAAATGGTTTTTTTCCTGTGAACCATCTGGAGACCTCATCTCTTTAAACATGCTTGTCAAATTGATTCCTTAATAATGTTTATGTTTCTTCTCAGTGCTTTATTATCATCCTGGATTAGCTGTTTGTGTTTACTCTGCTTTCATCAGCAGCAGCGGCAGCAGCATCCCCACCACACACACACAGACACACACACAGACACACACACACACACAGAGAACAACAACACCCTTAAGGTAGGAGAGGAGCAGATCAGCCGAGCAGCCGGCAAACCAAACAACCTGAACTTCAAAGCAGTGGATGAATTTAATGTTGGAATAAGCGCGTCTGTTACCGTTAGTGCATCAGGTAAAAAAAAGAAGGAATCTTTGTGTTGTCTAATACTCGGGACACATTGTCTCATACACGCTGAGGGATTGTTTTTGTTGCCGCTGTGGGATTTTACGGCTCATTCATGCGTCAAATAATATTAGTAAAAACATGCCTCACCAGTAAATAGCCTTTTCGTTGCCGCTTTGTCAGGCTCACGAGGACAATCTCCAGGTTTATTCAGAAACCGACCTATCAGGTGATATTTGCTCTCGTTGTGTGTTTTTCCTTTCCCCCCCCCCCGAGCATGTCGTCCCTGCTTCTTTCATTTCCCCTTCAAACGGCTCTGTTGTTGAAATACAGACATACGTGCAGTCAGAGGGGCGTCCTGCCTTTGCTCGTTCTCTTTCTCTCTGAGTGCAGTTGAGGGGATTAGCCTGTGCCTGAGTGCCTAGAATAATGATCACTGCAGCGGAGAAATACATTTTCACATTTCAGGAGATAAGGGCGGGCAATCTGCAAGCAGAGGACTTAACCAGCTCCCTGTGGCTTCTTGTGGAGCTAACAGAAAAGTCACGCTGCACCGTCACCGTCACCTCTGCAGAAGCACGGAGAACACCCACTGCTCCCGGTCGCCTGTCACTCCGGAAGGACACGGACATGACATTCAGAGAAGAATTCCCACTATGACACACTATGTATGGACCACTGCTCAATCTCTTTCAGTACAAAGAGATCAAATCTGGGTCCATTTCCCAAAGAGAAACCAAATCTAATGCTTCAGTTCAAAGACAGCTTGATGTACGGGCCACTCTCACTTTCAATCTTCATCCACTCGGCTTCCCGGAGAGGCCGACGTGCTGAGAGGCTCCTTAGCTACAGAGAATTAAACATTTTCTTGGACATTATCATGAGAGGAACTCGGTCGGACTTTGTAACGACAGAAAAGGAAACACAAACACCTCGACAAATGAGGACAGAATTTCCACTTCAGAGGAGGAAGAAGCGTGTGCAATGCCAACGTGGCAGTCTACCTCAATGGAACAGCTTGTTCCTGCTGTAACCCACTTCTCAATAAACAAGAGGGGAGACAAAACTGCCAAGTAAGCTGTTCAAAAGCAAGTTTTTTGGCAGTTGAAGTCAGTAAATTCCTACCTTTCCCACATACTGTGCTTTTGGTCCCATGTGTTCTTCTAAAACAAAGAACTGGTTCCAGATCCAGCCACGCTTGGGTCTGTGGTGCACCTCCGTCTCCCCGTTGGCCAGTCTGGTCTGGTTTCTGGACGGCACCCTGGAGGGGACGCGGGGGCTCGCTCCATAGCACCTCTGGATGAAGCAGAGGCACACCAGGAAGGGACAGATGCACGAGGTGGCGGATATCCTCATGGCGGCGAGCGCTCTTGTAAAGTTATCCCTGTATCCCGAGGTGGAGAGGTCCTCCCGCCACCACCGCCACAGCCACCACCACTGGCCACCGCTGCAAGCCCGTGATGTAGTCCAGGGTAAAGATCTAAATCCAAACGAGGGAAACCGTGGTTCTGGTAGCTCCTCTAAGGTTCATGGCCCAAAAGCCGAGGGTTTATCAAAAAATGCAAAGAAAAGAGCCAGATGCTTTTACATTATGGAATTTCCCCGGCTGTGAGATGCTCCGCAAGAAAAAAAAAAACCCGGACGTGAACTTCTGGGTAGTTCTACCGAGAGCAGAGGTTAATCCCTGGAGCCATTCTGGATTCCCTGGGAGAGAGAGAGAGACAAGGGGAGAGAGAAACACACAGTTAGAGATTAATGTGACGGATATAAGAAGCTAAATATCCGCTAATTCCCTCCAATTAAATTGTAACTCATGAATCCTTTCAGATGAGGACGTGCACTTCAAACTGTCTGAAAAAATCCCTGCTCCAGTATTCCAGCCATTTTTTCCCCCCCCCCCTCCATTATGCAGATGACACAAACTAGATTGGACTTGGAGGAGTTACTGCTATTAAAAGGGCCGTCCGTGCCTATGAGGTCACCGCTCTGTTCGGTGAGTGATGCAGACACGTGAGGTCAGAGTCACGTATCACAGCAGAGCAGCGTTGGGCCCTGGAACTCAAAGGATGAGCTGGCTTCATTAAAACACATCTGGGGGAAGGAGCATTTGGATGTTTTAACACGAGCTGGGCCGACTGCGAGGCTTAGTGTGCGCCAAGGCACCGTGAATAATAAGTGTGGCAGGAAGAAATACATTTACTGTGATAAGCGCAGACATCAAGCCACTCAGACGTGGAGCGGGGGGGGGTGATTCTTAGAACGCACTGGGATGGAAAAGACAGAGGGAAACTGTTTTTCTAAATCTAAATTGTATATCGAAGGTGGCATTGAAGTAGTAAAAACAAACTGCGAGCTGTGTCGGGTTCCCGTGTTAGCGAGCACTCGAGTGGAGCTCGTCCGGCGCCGTCTTTGCATTAAACGTGCGTTGAAGCCCTGCAGCTCCACTGAGGCATTATGGAGAGTTAGATGTTATTTAAGTGCTGCTGAGGCGTCACATCGCTGCTCGCTGTTCACTTATTTTCCTTTTTCTGATGAAAGCAAATCACATAATTTGACCTTGCTGCTCTGAGACGCCTTTCAATGTGATTTAACACCGACTCGGAGTCTCATTAAAGTCGCCGTGCAGGAAGATTAGACGTCTTCCTTAACATCAGACCACGTCCAGGTGGAAACTGCATCTGTACTAAAAGGTACACAGAACACTGCAACACAACCAGGCTCTGGTGATCACACTTTAAAACAACCGGGCACCTGCTGGGTGACAAATTATTCTCCCCTCAAAGAGCTTTCAGCCGTGTTGACTGTGTGATAAACACGTCGACCCATTGTTATTACGAGGGCTCCCCCCTGAAAGTCACAGATGAAACCATCAGACCCCTCAGTGGAGCGAGACTCCTCTGGTTCTGGGGACATCACGGTTCCCTGAAGTAGCTGCAGAGTTTCCCACTGCCCCCGGTTGTGTTGTCTGCTTGAAGCAGCAGCACGCTCCGTTGTTAAGAGGTTAATAAAAAACATAAAGCTTTTCAACAGCAACAAATATTTGATTTTGACTATTTATCTTCAAAGCTACAGAGACGTGACTGATACTAACATTCAAAATCTAAATAGTTAATTCCTTCCCTCAACTGCTGAAGCAGTACCAGATGTAGAACGCACGATTTCTAAATCAGGCTCAAAGGATCCTCGATGAAATGGTTAAAGGAAATGTTACCAAACCAAAAGACAGTGGGAGTCACAGAGTAAGTGGCGTAAACAACAATCTCTTTTCGCTGACTCCCACCAGTTGATGCAGGTGTCAGGTGCGTCCCATTGCTCCAGATGAGCTGGGGAACCCGTGACCTGGATTCTGATCTCCACATGATCTCTGTGGCCACAGCAATGTTCTAATAAGAGGTTAGATGGTTTCCTGGCGAAATGCCGACTTGGATCAGGGGGTAAAAACATGACACAGTCTTATGGCGAGGGAAACTTCTGTTTCAGTGGATAGCTTCATGCGTTTTGGGTAAATAATAAAAAATAGACATTTCGGCCCCTTTTTCCTAAATACTCATAATAAGAAGAGGGAGTAACTCCACGCTGGAGTAGTGACTCGCAGCAGGAGAGAGGGTCGGCCGTTCAAAGTGCTGCGGAGTGGCAGCTTCGTGGGGATTATCCAAAGGACAAACACATGTATTTGATACTTAATAGGATATAAGAGCCGACAGATTTCACAGGCTGCTGCTCACAATTCATGTGACAACATCAGAGCCAAACCTTAAAACCAGACGCTAATGCAACTTACCACTGTCGCACACTCTGAGGGATAATCACTGATTCTTTATTTATTTTGTATGAATATAAATATTTGTACATATATATGGATTAAGATGTGCTTAGAACCCCCCTGACTAATTCCTCATGTTTTATATATCTCTACATGCAAAGTATCCAGCTCCACTATATGTGTTGTTGACTAAGTGCAGCTGTCGTAATGGACAATACCTGCTGCTGGCTCCGGCTGCGCAAGTCTGTTCCACATCCACTTGGATTAAAGCAGCGGAGGATAAGTAGTGAGGCCGACACTGAACATGTGTAATCTGGAGAAAGATCCTCATCTGCATAGGTAGAGCTCCGCCCACACCCCTCAGTGGCTGAGGGAACGAGCTGATGCCCTGCAGAGACGAGCCAGTGCAGTTCTTTTTACGCCTTTTCTCCAAAAATCATTTTTTATGACTCAATAAAATCTTGATTCTACCTTTGGAACCAATTTCCCTACAAAGTCAAAGCACTGGCGAGAGAAATCGTAGGAACCTGAGTGAGTCAGGCTGCGTGTGTCAGAATGAGAATCTCTGTTTTTCCAGTGGTTTCACTTTTGCCTCCTGGGGCTCTCTTCAATCAGTCGCCTAATTGTCTGATTATCATGCTGATTCTGAGCAAAATACATTTCAGGGAGCCATGAAATCAACAGCATCTGGCTCCGTCAATGGAAATAATTTGCCCCTTTTATGTTGATGATATTGTTTTGAGCAGCCTGCTGCCCACGGCATGTTTGTATATGTGCAGCGTTTAACAGGATGGGTTATGCCACTAGGATTGTTGGCAGGATGCACACAAGATGGCTACGTTCACATGCAATCCGGATGGTTTCGTTAATGCTGCTTTTACTTATACTGTTTATACATATGAGAAATTATAGTTAATTTTCAACAAAAACTAATAAACACATATAAATGGACGACATGGTTCAGACGTTACATCTTTCCCACTTTTCTGCAGTAAATACGAGTTACAATCACTGAGAAATCCTGCCAGTGACCAGAAGGTGGGTGGTTTGATCCCCGGCTCCTGCATGAAGTGTCCTTGAGCAAGATACTGCCCCTGACGACTGAGCCTGCTCTGTGTGGATAATGTGTGATAGAAGAAGAGCTGCATGGATGTATGAGAATGGGTTGATGTGACTTGTAGAGTGAAGTGCTTTGGTAATAAATATATATAAGTAATGTGGATTCTACTAAATGTGTTAATGATAAGCTGACTAAAACAATCAGAATCTACAATTTTAGAATCTATTTGCTGTGTTTCATTGTTTTATACAATTGTTTCTGCAGAAAAATGGTTCTCAGGGAATCAACCCTGTGATGTAAACAGTCCCAAGTGGAATAAGACTTCAGCTGTAGGATAGTCAGCAGTTCTCACACGTAGCCGCAGACACTGATGACACCGCAGGAGGTGAAACACTTAAAAATCCAGAAAGATAAAGTAAAACGAAAGTCGGCGAGAGAGAGGGAGAGACCCCGGTTGGAACGGGCTCCCGTCACTCGCTGCTAATAGCTCATGTTTGGGTCTCCTGCTGCACGCTCACCCACTGCATTCGATTTCACAGCATCAGCTCTGTGCCGATGTCAAACACCAGATAGCACCGGACCGGGGGCGGGTCAAAGCACAGATCACTGAACCCTCTGTCTGTCATCAGGCACCAGGAGGAGCAGCCAGGAGGAGAGAGGACCATGACACTGAGACTCTGTTGACTGTGCACCTCGTCCAAAAAGAGCAAATACAAATACATTTCCACCCGTTCACAGGGCGGGGGGGTGCAACGGTGAGTAAACAAGAGGATTAAAGTAAATACAGGAAAATACAAACAGCAGAGGAGAAAATTAGTGACACGGTAAAAATGCGCCGTGTTTGTCTGCAGCCGCTCGGTGAAACGTTCCTGAGGCCTGAGCACGGATCTGTGTTTCCTGCTGAATCAGACCGAGCTCTGCGTGCAGCTAAAAGGAAAAACAAGCTTCAAGACAAATCCTGCATGTTCTGGTCTCTTCTCTACAACCATGAGGAAATGCATTTCTTATTGTAGGCGAGATGATTTTACACATTTTAGAGTTCACAGACTGCAACAGGGAAAACAGGATTTGGTCCAATATGATTAAACACAGTAAATCCACATGTGTACATTTGTTGTCCATCAGAGATTTGCCATTATATCACTACTTTGCATAGTTTTAAATGCTTTCCCTGGTGTTTAATTTGCAGGATTAGCTACAAACAGAATACTAGTGCCCTGCCCGTTCTAAACCTGCCTGTCTGCAATGAACCTTGACCTGTGCTGGTGCTGGAAGCATGTTTCCCATTGAGCCGTAACCAGTAAAGACCTGCTGCTGGACCCTGAAGATGCATAGGAGCTGCTGCACAGACAGATGTTCACCCGTCCAAATCGCACCCAATTCAACACTGCACTACTTTTGTTTTTTTGAGATCCGAGCCACATACACACAGAGATTTCTGGGATTGGTAGACGGACAAATTGCTGTAAAAATATCACACATATCACAGAAGAGGATTTTATTCTGAATCACTCACTCAGAGCAATTTCAGCTCTGCACAAGAAGTGGTTCCAGTGAATATCGACATAAACCTACAGAGTTAGTTTTTATTATCAGTCTGAATAAGTCATATCTGCACAAAGAACCATCATGTGGTTGGTTTTGATCATTATTCTTGGTTTAATTTGGTTTTTTAGTACGTTGATGGTCACAGAACTAAATGCCTCATGCATTCTTTCCTCCTGATTCACTGACACTCACATCAGTTTGTCAGAGCTGTGATTGATCTGTACCCGTTCTGTATTGAGCTCCTCTCGCCCGGAGTCTTTCGTGGGAGATCTGACCCGACTCATTGTTTGTGAAAGGAAGCAGATTAGTCTGATCAGCTTCTGGAGCCAGACAATCCCCTGAACGCGTGGCACACCCTGGAGGTTCCCGTGAAATCGTGGAGGAGACAAACAGGTTGCAGAGCGGTGCCAGCGACTCGGGGCTTTAGCCCGGCAGAATGTGGCTCTTCTCATCTTAGGAGGAAACGCACAGTGAATCCCGACTGATGGACTGGACGGTTTTAAGTGGTTCCACAAATACTGTCCTTTTTTCAGCTGTCATCTCTGTGTGAGGTTTGTGAGATACACAGTGGGATATGATCACCCTTTGTTGTTCATATGATTCTGATCTCGTCAGGTTCATATCCCCCCACAGATGGTGTGATGAAGGTTTTGTCCACACAGCCACATTAAAATAGCTCTCACTGATGGAGGCTGTCTGTCGGGATCACACTTTTTCAGCTGGTGTTAAAACCCTTTGTTTCACCTTGGGAATATTGTTGGACCGGAAACTAAATGCATCCAGGGAAACAACAGCAGATCTGTTTGGGATGAGCAGAGATCTTCAGTGGAAAAGATGGAAGGATGACAAGCATGTTATACTTTTAAATATATCTGTTATACATCATAACAGCTGCATCAAATTTTTGCACACTTATAGAAGTCAGTCCCCTGAACATGTCAATTGTTTTGCAGTACATCCTCAAGTGATTCCTTAATCCTGATCCAGATTAGCAACTCATCTTTCCACCTGGTCTCGTAGTAATCCATGCAGTAGTTTTTGTGTAATCCAAAAAACCAAAAGGGGGGGGGGGATACACAACATCCTGGGTATAGTTACTATCACTCAGCGTCAGATCTGAAACGTCTCAGGTTTGAAACCCCGGCGTCACGGCCGTTCCTCTATTCCCTCAGTCACGTCTTGCAGGAGCCAGCATCACTGCAGCAGCCTCATCGCACCTGAACGTGTCCACGAACCCAGAGTCTGAGGGATTAACTCACTTTAGAGCAAATACCCCGGCTCTGTGTGAGTGAATCAGCTAATGCAAACATTTAAACACCTTGTTACTAGGGAGGTTTCTAAGTTCTCAGTAAATATAACTGCTACATGGACTCACTCGATTGGTTATATCCCCGGATCGGGCCGGTCGGGACATTAAAATGAACACTGTGATTAACAGTGGATTCCTGCTCACCTGATAAATCATTAATGAGGAAAATATTAATGACCTTCTCTGGAAAAGTGAGGGGAGCCGATCTGCGGTTTGCTGCAGCTGCTCGTCTGAAATATGAACCAGCAACTCGTCACACGTTCGCTTCACCTTCAAGCCCCCCCCACCACCACCACCACCACCCAGAACTAATGGCACCAATCTCATTTCCTACCTGCTCCGGCACTACACTACAACTCCACTTCATTTAACGAAAAACACATTATACCTCAATTTAAGCACCTTCCCAGCAGCAAGTGATGAATATTTTTTCTCTCTCACCCCGAGTTAACTTCATCTCTGTTTTCCAACACCGGCAAAATCACGACTTTCATCACGTTACATAACCCAGAACCTTCGACAGATGAACAACTTTGAGATCGTCTTATAATCAGGACCCCACCCCCCTCGACTTGTCTTCTTGTCACACAGACATCTGAGGCGCTGGGACTCGGCTTCTTGCCTTGAAAGTGAAAATAATTTAGCTTTAAGGCCACAGACAATACAAATGTCTGTGTGACATTTTAAATGAAAATGGAAAAGTCAGGCTGTCAAACGCACTCGTGCTCCTGAGAATGAGAAAAGCTGAAGGCCTCTGTGTAAACTACAGCCTGGTCCAATGTCAATATATTGCTTCATATATATTTGATATCTAACAGAGATTCATACAACAATACAATTCCAATAATTAGCAATACAACAGAATTCTAGTATATATCATATAAGTAGCGTTTATCATTCTCTGCTCATAAAGATGAATTTAAAACCAACCTTCACTCAAGAAAAATATGATTTAAACTAAATAATGTGACATTTATCACGATAGTTATTGATTGAGATTGTTATTGATGTTTATATTTGATCATTTATATGAGTTTTGCCCACAGTGCTCAGCCCTAATTTCTAAGATGTTGCCATCAAACTATTATGAAAAATACATGTCATTGAGGCTTGAGGAGAAATCATAAATAACTATAAATAAAAAGGAAACAAGTATATCTAAATATGTAGAACTTGAAATAAGAAGTAAACATTCTTTTAAATTATAGGTTTTCATGTTGGAATATATCAGCAAACATAGACGCTGATGCTGATATGTTTTAGAAAAGCATCTATCGAATAAAACAAATATAATATTTTGAATATATATATATATATAAACACTCAAGGAAATACAGAGCTACACCAAAGTGTCTAACTCTTCAAGATCTACAATTAAAAATGTGTCAAGATTGTGAGATCTCCCTCGGGCACAAACAGAATCCTGAAACACAACAGGCAGATTCTCCAACCTTGCATTTCCGTCTTTCTCAATACACTTGTGGGTAATTAAAAGCAATAAGCAGCAGGCTTTTAAACACAGATTAGGCCGGAAGGTAATTAGGCCCATTGCAGTAATGACTCCCACTGAGTCGTGTGGGCAGGATGGTGTGTCAGTCACCCCCTCCCACCATGTCTCCCAGTGTCAACAGCAACTTGTCCTTCCAGCGCGCTACCGTCCAATCGCCATCTGTCTTCACGCTCGGCTTTGATTACCACAAACCCAAAACTCAGCCCCTCACACAGCTTGCAGAGCCAAAGGTTTCCAAGACGAGAGCCTCCGATGGGTTCATCTCCTCGTGTTTACACGCCAAGTCAAACAACCTTAATTATTTTTGTCAGGGAGGAGTTCATCCTTCAAATTAGAGAAACACGCCTGCACTCGACATCCCTGCTATATGTTGTTTGGCTGCTTAATGAGAGCTGGGCGGGAGAAGGAAACTGTCCCATCTGTTGTGTGTTTAATGGCTGAATTCCTGAGCTCTCATCAGGCGGGATGGAGCAGACAGCACCCATCTGCCGGCCACTGCAGGGAGAGAGGAGACGCGCTTTTTCAACTTGCATCATCATCATCATCATCATCCTCACCATCATCTCCACGATCCGACCGCAACGCTGACTCACAACATCCAGACACGGGTCCGTCAGAGTGATGAGCACGAGACCAACGGCCAACGCTGGAATGAAGCTCTCAAGCTCGAGCTTCCTCATCATTTATTGATTTATCTTTTGATTTATATATTGAGTTAATGAATTCATTGTAAAATATAATATCATGAACTGTACACGTTTGAACGAGAAAGCTAATTGCTAAGTTTTCCTGAAAAACACTTTTAGGACAATTTTAGACCTTTTGGCACATTTTATTACCAAAAAAGTAATTAATCAAAAGTTACTTCAGTTTTTGATTATCCACATTAATTACTCTGACAACCAAATGTCGTAAACAAAGATTGTATTTCAAGATAAATCACATGATGTCTTCCCAAATGTACGTCTATTTTTCCCCTAGTGGCTGAACGCAGCCTGAACTCCTCCGTCACTGATGCAACGTGACAACATTCCTATCCAGGATATTTTATTACATTAGATATTTCTATTGCACAATCCATCCATCATCGGGTTGCTCAAAGATCTGTGAATCCACAGACCAGCCGAGCAGAACGCTGCAGTCAACGGCTCTGGATCAGGAGGAAAGACCCCAACTGGGCCCCGAGTGTTTAAGGACACACACAAGTCGGATCAGCCTTAGCAGAGGGGGTCTAAATCTAAGGTGATTAAAAGGCCGAATCACCTGATGAAGCAAAGGTACACAAGAGATGAGAAGTCCCTATCATCCGCTGGTGGATGTCAACCTAACATCCAGCTACTGAAGAAGACTCTCAATCATATTCACCATCTTGTCCTTGTTCTAGAAAGGCTTAACTTTTGGATAATAAATGGAGACATGTACAAAACAGCCTATAAGTGTTGTTTCCCTTCATTTCAGGGCTGGTGACAGTATAAATGAGGACATTTAATAATATGGGGACTCAGGTTGGGCCACTTGTTTACAAATGGTTACCCATGCAGTCGTCCAAAAACAATAAAATCACAAAATCCTGTAATTTAATAAGCGCATAGTCTTCAAAGACGACTTCAATGATTCATGAGTTGTAGCAATTGTTGATAAATCTCCACAAACCAATGAAGTGACTAATCCTTTCCGCTCCACTTGGGCGAGCCTCTCGTGCTCGGGGGGGATTGAGGTCGCCCGGCGCCGAGCGGAACAAGAGAACTGAGGCGACCAGGTGGATTGAGAATGAAAATGTATTCATGTCCCCCCCCCCGCAGCACTTGGTTCTCTTCATGTCTGCGAAGTCTAAATTCGGGGCCGAGGCAGTTTGGCAGGCTTCACACTTTCCCCACATGCTGAAACACACACAGAGCAGGTGGGCTTTACAACAAGGAGAGGGCCCCGGTGCTCTCATCCACAAAGTAGGGCTGAGGCTATATTCACATTAGCATTTCATACACAGATAAGCTGGCTTCCCCCGCTGCCAGGTAGATTCCCTCATGAGAGGTTGAAGTGCAGGAGATTTTAGGGGCTTCGCAGATGCTCTTCAGGTGCCAACCGAGGCTCGTGGGAAAGAGAGTGTGTGTGTGTGTGGGGGGGGGGGGGGGAGAAAGAGAGAATATGCCACCTCATTGTCCAAATAAAGAAAAAGCTGGTGATGCCGACGACAGCGAGAGAAGAAGGGGAAGGATGAATAGTCGCGGGGGAAGAGTGAGGAGAAAACACAGTATGTTGTGTGGGCCGGGGGCCGGGGGGGCGGTGGGGGGGGGGAGTCGTGCATTCACACTCACACTGTTTTTTTTATTTCTCTCGATGCATTTTTACCAACGCTGTCAAAATGTAAAAAAAACCTGCTGCAGCATCGTGAGGAAAACAAACACACTCGGCTATTTACAGAAACCGGTTCCTGGCCCAAGTGAGAATCACGACTTTCTCACTTCAGACTCAGTTGGAGATTCTCTCACACTTTGATTTGGGTTTCTCTCAATCACCGGTTCTTCTTCTGGTTCCTCCTTTCACTGTCGTACTTTAACAGATTGTTGTGAAGAGAGATTTCAGTACTGGATTCTCTGAATTAGTGCAGTGACATTTAAACAAATCATATTCTTTAATATCTTGATAATCTCTGACCAGGAGTTTGTGTTTTAATTTGAATTTGTTTGGTTAGCAGGATTACACAAAAACCAAGAGACAAATGACAACAGAACTTGGTATAAAGATGTGATATTGGTCACAATACATTTTGGTGCAGATACAGATCAGGGGTCAGATCCAGGAAAAAAAGAAATTCTGAATGAAAATCTGGATCTAGTGATTAAAACGTGACTTTCAGTTGATGATTAAATCAAATAAACTGTGTTTGTTTGAATTCCAGGAGCCATAATGATTGTGGAGCAGCCATAATAGTAGAAATGGTCAGTCTGACTTCTTTATGAACTTTATAACTGCATTTGTGAATTTGACTTCACTGCCTGTGCCTCTGTGGTGCTGGACTCGTCTGCCGGTGGTGGACCGGCTGACTCACTCTGGCAGATCCTCGTGTATCTTCACACTCCTGAGTGTTGTTACTCTTTCGAATGTTGGTATTTTTGGATTGTTGATGTGTGTAGGTGTGTTGTCTACTGTCTGTCTGTTTGTGAGCTTTGTTTGTGGACTCAACGCCTTATTTGGACATATGAACTGTCCTGAATTGGATTCAACTCAATCACAAGCTCCCGTTGCCTTTGAATTTCAATTTGATGGCATCAAAGACTAAGAAGAAATAATCATCTGACAAGTGTGAATATTGTGAATACTTGCCTTAGTATGTACTTACACAACTAAAGATTGTATCCGTCAGTTTACTCATTAATCAATTGACTTTTTGAATCAACAAATGTGTGAAAACATATGATGTTGCATGTAGTTAACATCATGTTATACGACCTGGCAATCAGAGGAAACTCATATCCAGTGAAAATGGATTATTGTTGGTGTTGAGAGTTTGTAGTTATGTTAACAAACCAGCTAGAACAGGATTAAATTGCTCTTTATGGAAATGATGAGCGATAGATCTCCAACCACATCCACAGGCACACTATCAATGTCATTCCAACAAGAGGCTTCATCACCATAAACATAAATAAACACTGGTGTTAGTACCGACTGCTTGTCTAGATTAAAAATGATGGCTCCTGACCCAGGTTTTCTGACTCTGTTTAGATTCATTTCCCGCTCACACACACAGAGAGAGCTGCTTGACACTTTGGCACTGGACTTGATGGTTTGGCAGCAGTGCACAGGCTCACCAGCAGAGTACTCGGGGCAGGGAAGCGGCCAGATGTTGTTACAAAGTGAATGGTTCAATCACCGTTCTGGAGACGGTTCTAAGAAAATCTACTCACACACACACACACACGACACGACTCGACCCAGCTGGAACCCTCACAGCCACGCAGCGACTGCATGGATTAAACAGCGGTTTACGTTCATTGTGAAATGTAGTAAATGTGCAAATGGAAAAGATGCGTGTTGGCACTATCATCACTCCTGCACATACACACACTCTGAAAGAATTGAACCACATTCAGGTCAACTGCTGCTGTGTTTATTTAATAAAATGCATTATTGACCTCAAAGCTTTTACAGACATTTTTTAAGAGGTGTTATTAAAATTCCAGCTGTCATCCACGCAGCCCCCCCCCCCCCTACGGGCTCGCCTCTCATCCACCTCAGATCTGTGATCAGTAGGGACGCCCTGTCCAGCCCCCCCCCCCATCACTCTCATAAATCGTTGACATGGTCCAATTAACATCTATCTCACATTCCCAGATCCCGGAGATGCACGTGAAGGCTGAGCAGCTCTGACAGGCGCACAGCACACTAATGTTTTATCAGTGAGACACATCGGGGGGGTTTCTCCTTTGCACCGGGACGCCGACGCCACTGACATGACAGCACACTCTGAGGCTTTTGTATTAAGAGTCCACGGAGAGCAATATTTAAAAAGGTAGTTAATGTAGCACAGCAGTTGTGTAATATCATAAATAATTCATGTGAGGTTCATCTTGAACCGCTGCTCATGAAAACCACCCGTTTCTGACACAAAGAGGAATCAGCCGATATATTTTATTAAGAAATATTGAGTGAAAGTAATTTGTTATTCAGATTTCTTCTGCAACTTTTTGGAAATATAACTCCTGAAAACAAGTTTAATCCGAGTTTTGCATCAACATGTTCTGCTCAACTCTCCTTGTGCTCAACACGTCTATTTATTCTGCGTACATCGCCGGGTATGAACGTGTTAGTGAAGCGCCTGAAGCTCAGAATGTAAATCTAGAGGGGGATGAGGGTGATGAAGGATGTGCCCAGGTGAATAAAAAACACAAGGCGCCTCCTTGAAGAAGCTGAAACCTCCCGGATGTGACCAAGAGGCAAATCCAACACCTCAACGCTTTTTAAGCAGAGAACAAAACAAATACTCAGAGGCCGCCTGCAGGATCCCAGGCAGACACACGCTCAGCGATTACATAATGACGCTTCGTCCTTAAGAGCTATTTAAAACAAGGAAAAGTCTCTGAGCAAACACTCACAAACCTGACATGGAAATCCACCCCCCTCCCTAATAGGACATTAACTATTCATGCAGCATATTGGCAATCAAACGGCTTTGTCTTCACGGGCTTGCAGAGAACCTCTTTCCATAAAACGCTGGACAAATATGCAGATAGGGAATATTCTTATCTGCGTCCAACTGCAGCAGCAATTTCATTCCTTTCTTTTTTCACTTAACACATTTTTCTGTTACATCAAACTTTAAAGCCACGGAATCTTTTTTTTTTCCTGTCTGCATTTAGATCAAGCATCCCTGCAAAACTCATTTAAAGTAAACCTGTTTTTTATTTTTGTGTTAAATCAGACTCATCTCAAGCAGAGTAGTGCGTGTAGTTAAAATATAGGACACGTTGATCTACTTATCATAAATTACACGTATATTGAAGTCAGTCACCACATCTTAGGAAAACATCATCGTATATATCTGAATCCATCACCAACTGGATATTTATGATACATGAAGAATTACGATATTTTCTGGGTTTTAACGCGGCCGACTTCGTCATTTATTGTGTTCTGCTGAGGTCAAAATGCTGCAGTCTCATAAAAATGCTCCGCCACGATCAAACTTCCTTTTTATAATGCTGGGGTTGTTTTTTTTTAAGGAATTCTTTGCCGCCCATTCGTCACTGCCAGTGAGGGCAGGAGATGAATCATTCTAATGCTGCTCTCACTGAAGAAACCCACAGTGCAATAATGCCACCGAGCGCTCTGCGCCGCACTGTAAGCAATGAAAGTCAAGAGAACAAAGAATGGAGATGATAACAGGCCAGAGAGGACTTTATTCTCCTCTGTGTATTAATATGTTCGCTACGTGTGGATTAAATCAGGAAGAGGTTTTGCTGATTATCGTTTTTCCTCCTCCAAGACAAGTGAAATGCCTCTGAAGGTGTTATCCTGTTCAGGTGGATCACCACGTGCCTCCAAGCCACCCCCCCGGCGGATGAGTTCATGGAAAACACCCTCTGGCTCGGACCACGTGACTCCTGATTGGCCGTTACCGCTCGTCTGGCAGCCTATTTAAGTCCAGGGAGCCATATGGTCTGTGAAAGGCCTTGTTCAGACTGCCAGCTCCTATCTGTCTTCAGCGTGTGCGCATGTCCAGATCGTCTCCAGATTGATTTGAGACAAACTGAACTGCTGCAAAACATGAGATACTTGAAAATCAGATCCGAGATGGTTTGAACTGCATTTCCAATTAGTCTCCAGACTCAAATCAGATTTCAAATCGTCTCCTGAGTCAGTCACAACTCAAGATCATCAAGAAATATATCTAGTTTGTCGGTTTCACAGTTTTTTCTATTGGTTTGTTTGGAATGTGTTCTAGATTGATTCAATGTTGGATTCTCAACAAGGATATATAATGGCCAAAAATGCTGAGTATTGATATTTAGATGAAATTTGAAATGTCCACGTTGAAGGACAAGAGATGATGTCCCTGATGGTGACAGATAAACTGCATTCATGATTGACAATTACAGTCTAGAACATTTCCCCGCTGAAATCTCACTATAAACAATAATACTAATTGTTATCGGCATCAGCTTAACGATGAGGGACAGAGGGAAATATCAAACCAACTTGATAATTTCTAAACATTGAATATTTGATTCTTAGACACACAAGTTCTCCATTTGTATGATTCCCTCTGAAAGGCTGCAGAGACAATACATTTCTTTCAAGATCCATTATGTGAATAACTCGAAGTGACGAAGCAGAAATACAATTAGGTTAAAGAGAGATTTTCCTTCAAGGTTTATTTTTGTTATGAAGCAATAATATGTAGAAATAATTTGGTCAAAACATAAAGGTTGATCCTTGAAGTTATTTGTAATTGATAGTTAAAGGTGGAGCCATTTCTCCTCCACCCAATCACTACTGCTCGTGCTCACTAATCTTTTATTTACAATACAGAATTAAATGCATGTTTATCCCCAATCTGAGACATACATTGTCCGTGTGTGTGTGTGTCTGTGTGTGTGTGTGTTTGTGTGTGTGCTCGTTAATGCTCTCCCACCAGAGAAGCATGTCTGATAAGAAATCTAAAGACAAAAATTCCAGCCGTCATTTATCTCTAAACGCCACAGAATCCCATCGCACTGCTGCATCAGAAGCAGGGGATTATTTCACCTTGTCTCATTCCTGGATTTAGAAGAAGATGACATCGCTGATGAGACCGATCATCACCAGTCGCCTCTTTCAAAGCTACTCGTTTACAAAAAAGCCCTAAATTGTCCGTCCCTCTCTCGGCAGACACTGAATGACCAGTTTTCAGTTTGTGGTCTGTGAAGAGACTGTTGATGTTTGGATGAAAGCTTGATTTATCTGTTGAATGGCCCTTTGACTGCGCTGCTGGGACAATGAGCCACTGTTCTTTTTGTTCCTTTCTAGACTTCTAGTGATACGTTTAAAAAAAAAAACAGTAGGGCCTCCATCCCCCTGTAGCCACCTGCAGTGAGCCATTTCCTGCCTGGGACCATGATGTCTTGTGATTTTGAGATCTGGAGAAAGCTTCGCTGTGTGATGTTGATATGTTGAGCTCCAGCTGGGGGGGGGGGGGATGTCCATTTTCAGCCTTGATTGGCCAGCCTGGTCAAAAAGGAAATCTGAATTTGGCTTTTCAGAATCCAAACAGCCACGATGTGAGGTCTAGAACTAAGCCCCGGCTTGACTAATGATGCTCGGCATTATGCAGCGTGTAAGACGCTTTCCTCAGACACGCTGTCACGACTCACTGATAATTGCACAGTCGCCCACAGTTGAGTTGACACAACACTTCAGGGTAGAGCTCATCCAACTGGTGTCAAATCAGTGAATCCAGTGATCAGCATGTACAGTTTGGCCTTTATGCCCATAGTGCTGTGTCGGCATCACGCAGGGATATTAGAGCACCGCAGTCTGGAAGTGAAACAGACCATATCTGTGTTTACAGAGATTCATAATGTAATTAGCTCCGTGCCCTTTTCAAACGGGGAAAACATCCACAGGGCTGCAAACACACATGTTGTCATATCAAGGAGCATTTTTCTCCTTTCAGACCATCTGCAGTTCACTTCGGTTGACTGCCGAGCATCTGCTGACCCTGTGAGGATAGATGGGTAACTCCCAGGGAAGCCTGCAAGTCGGGGGCTGCAAGAGGAACCAGATACAATCATCCAGTAGGTTAAATGATTCAGCCTTTTAATTAAGAAGGTATTAGACTATCTGACCAGCGGAGGAGACAAACAATCTATCACCACTTCACATTTTAAGCCATTAACCTGACTAAGCACATTGCAAGGCCTATTTCAGCTTTGCTAACTTGTCATCTTTTATAAAAACTACTAAAAATGTATAAAGGAAAGAAAACTCATCTCATGCAACCACAGTTGAGTGAAGGCCAACAGCCTTACTCTACTGAGCTTTCCCAGTTTTTAATTCTCTATGTCGTTGCAGCTAAGCTTTCATATTTCCCACTTGTCAAATGTAGAGAACCACGTCCATGGAGGTCAGAACTTCAACACCAGGCCGCTTCTGTAACTGCTTTACGATTTTAAATTGAAAGTTTGGGTCAGTCGTCTTGTGGCGCTGCACATTAAACACGCAGGGGGGGGGGGGGGGCGTCTGGGAATGGCTCGTATACGTGGGGAGGAGTGACGTGATGGGTTTTCAGCAGAGGGGCCTGCCGCCGGTCGGTTATGATTGTAACACATCATATGTCACTTCGTTTCCTGGTGTTGAGACGAGCTGTTGAAACCAACCAACCGTTGCCTGAACAGTTCATGAATCATTCAAGGTAATAAATCAAGGGAAAATATCAAAAAATGGGCATCTGTGAACATTTGATGATTTCCCCTTGGTGATCTAATACCCTCGGTTTCTCATGGAACAGTGTGATGGACATGAGATTAACTGATAGTCGCCTCTTGCTGTCCACGGCACAGACTCATCTCTAAAACCAAAAGGAATATATAACCAATATCTTCCAGGCCCCAATAAAAGGAAACAGAAAAACATCCGAACTTCTCCCTCAGCCAGATTCTCCCATCATACGTGTGAATAACGTTTACTGCATCGCTGCCACAGCCCCGAGCAGCAGCAGCAAGCAGCCTGCTGCTGGTGGAGCTTCTCTGTGGAACCTTCACAGCTTGTTCTTCCCCACCGCAACCGTGTGGCCCAACAACACGCCGCTGACTCACATGACACTTGACGTCTTCCTCCTAAACATTTTGCAAACACATCAGAGAAGGTGAGCACCTTGCAAAAGAACAAACGCAAGACTCAAGATTGGCAGCCATTCCCCCCCCCTCTCTCTCTCTCCCTGTGCTCACCAGAAGCCAATCAAAGCAACATTAACAGGGACAGCTGAGCATCTGGCACTTGGCTCACGCATCTTGGCACAAACACACAAACACATACACACAGACACACAACTGTCAAAGCATTTCACAGAATGCAAACACTGAGGCATTCACTCAAAACGCGTGTGTGCGTTTTGGTGCAGCGATAGAAAGCTCGGCTGCAGTCAATGAGTGGACTCCTGTTTCCTGCAGTGCGCGTAAATTTCAGTCTGGCTACACTGGTGCGGCAACACGCAGCGCAGGAATCGGAGAGTCTCCAACTCCCACTCCTGCTCCAGCAGCCCCGTGCCTGTCGTGCACAACTCCACCGAGCCGCCGTGGGCACCAACACCGCCCGGGGGACGAGAGCGAGGCGCGCCGGAGCCCCAATAAACCAAATACGCGCTCCTTGCAGCCAAAGACATGACCGAGAGAAAGTGCGCGCACTTCCACTTCGCCTCCCCGGTGCCACATTTTCACGAGGCTCAATCGCAAACGCGCACGAGACCCCCTATTTGGTTTCCAGTTGCATCCAACACAAGTCAATCAAAGGCTGTGGCACACGCGCGCGCCACGGACCATCCTTACGCACGGGCGCAAAATGACAAAAAAAAACTTGCAGGATGATGCGTATAACAAACTTACTCATCCGTCTTACCTGTCTTCGCGCACTACCCTCACGCGCCAGCAGATTCAACGGCGAAAAGCGTGCGCGTGTTTGAGTTTGTTCCTCATCCTCTCATCTTTTTGCGCCTGGTCCATCGTCCCTGTTTCACTGCTCTCCTCCCGCTGCTGTCATCCTCTCCGGGGCAGAGCTGGACTGCGCTGCTCGCCGAGAAGCCGATGCTCACCCCCTTCCTCCCCCCTGTGAGTGTGTATGCGTGTGTGTGCGGCAGGCAAGACGAGCCGAGCCCATGCAGTGCGTGTGCGCGGATCTCTCCCTGCCGAAGCATCCTCCAATCCTGCCCGGCTACTGCGGCGGCTCAGGCCGAGGGAGGCAGCGGATTGGTCGGTTCTCACATCACTCCTCGGCCCGGACCGGCCTCCCTGTGCCTCCCCTCCACCTCCACCTCCTTCTCTCCATTATCTCCCTCTCCTCCTCTGCTCCTGCCTTTCTCTGTTAACACGTGATTATAGAAGATAGGGATCAGGGAGCGATATGTTATCCCCATCTCATTTTCTCTCAGAGACAAACCCCTTCCCTGACTCTCCCAGTAGGATTCACAGCACTGGTGACTGTGCAGAGAACTGTTCTGCAGGAGGGAGAGAAAATGGGCTTCAAAACAAGAGGAATGTAACTTTAATTAGCCATAAAAGTTCGACTCATCCAAGCATGAGAGCCTGTCGGGACTAAAAACTGCTCCAAATGTTGCACTAATTTTCTTCTGTTTCTCATTTCAGCAACAAAACTTGGAAATAAATGTGTTAAACTTTTTCAGCCTCGAGCGTTAAACTAAGTTTTTTTTTGTCAAATATGGGAATATTCAAAA